>NW_027185698.1:9915930-9941310 GCF_028583685.1 Petaurus breviceps papuanus
CTCTCTCTCTCTCTCTCTCTCTCTCTCTCTCTCTCTCTCTCCCTCTCACACACACACACACACAACACACACAAATAAATACTGAAATTGATGATCTGGTACATTTTTGTTTGAGTGGTTTTTTATTTGTTTTTGACTTCAATATTTTGTTGGTCCTTAGTAATTTTTAATCCCAGTGGTGACTAGAAAGCCTTTCTCATTGGTCCTCTGGGCATGCTAACCTATTTTTCTTTACCTTTCAAAGGTAAGGTTAAAAAAAAAGCCTTTAGATGTGATCTAATTAAAACCCCACCCCACACCTATCTCCTTATCTGTTAAAAAAAAATTAAAAGGGGTAATTATCAGCATGGTCAGAATTTGAAACCAGCTCTTCTGAGTCCAAATTGAACAGTCTTTCCATTGCACCACACTCCCACACATGTATGACTTCGATGAACATATTTAAGGATTATCAGCCAAGTAATGAATATAAGGACAAAGAAATCGGTCAATTGCTAGATAAATCCTGACGAAGTGATTATTTGTCTCTGATAATATAATGCACATCTCTGGTACCCAAATGAAGCTTCCTAGTTTCATGGCAAATGAAGTTGTGTGTCCTATTTTACCACAACTGGTATAGAACCATTGCAACTGTAACCATGATGAAACCAATTAACTCTAGTCTGCCAACCCAGCGGTGTATTTGTAATGATACAAAAGACCTGATCAGAGCACCCTGCAATAGAGAAAGTTAAACTCCCAGCTCCAGGAGATAAGAAGCATAACTCACTAAACTTTTATCTCTTCCAGTATCTTGCACGATATATTATGTAATGGAGACAATAAAGAAAAGTTTGCTGAATGAATGAATGAATGAATAAGCGCATGAACAATTGAGTAAATCAATGAAAGAATGATTTTTTATGAGAATGATTCTGCCATTGATTGAACAGATACAGATTGGTTTCAAAATGTTTCTAAGTTAATATTTAGCTGTAGTACATTAAATTAAAAGATTTTGAGCACATATTTGAAGCAGAAGGGAAACAACTTTTTAAGAAAAGCATCCCTAAATTAAGAAATAAGTAAAGGAGCACCAGAAGATCAACAACCTTAGGAAACTGGAGATATGTCAGTTCCTTTCCTATCTTCCCTTTGAAGCTCATAAAGTCAAGGACTATCTCATTTCCAAACAGGTCATAAAATATAGCTCTATATGGAAATGAAATTAATTTAGCAGTTAGTAGACTGCCATTTAAAGACTGTTAAGAAAAGTAAGCCAATTATTGATCTCTGGAAATCTGAATCAGAAATTAAATGCTCAGATCATAATAAGAGTGCCCTGTGATTAATATCAATATTTATAATAACATTTATGTGATTCACTGTTTTGTGTATAAAAAAAAATCCATTCTATTCCTGCTGATGAACAATTAAAAGAGCTCTGGCATACTTAGCTGATGATGTAAAAAAACAGATTTATAAGGCTTGAAATTCACACTAAAGTTTTATACATCCCTTGACAATAGCAACATTGTGTACTCTGATATTCAAATTATGATGACAACTATGATTTGCTGAAACTAATGGGAAGAAAGCATATTTGATGTGTGGAGATGCAGAAATTAACTTGAAACTAATTTATTTTTTTTTCCTCTCCTAATGAATAATTTTCTCCTTCCTTTCCCCCTCTTCTTCAGCATCTAATTCAATATATAGTGCCATTAATAAGTTGCTTGCTATTCTGGTTAAATATGAGTAAACATATGGAATAAGCTTCACAATCATGTTTTCCATGGTTTTGAAGAAAGAGTCTCCTTGTCTCTTTGTCTTCAACAACTACTATCCTCTGAGGCTGTTTCTCTCTCTTTACTTTCCTCTCTTCTACCCTCTAGAGTTCTTGGTTTCCTTTAATATTTGGTTTCCTACAAAATAGCATTTGTTTAATCAGCCTGTATTCATAAGACTCTTACCATTGTTGGAAACTGATCATTCTGTGCTTTATACCCGAAAGAAGGTAGAGTTGGTAAAATCTTAGGAGAAGAAGGATCTGACTTCCAGTTTCTGCAGTTTCTGTTTAATCTCTTAAGACCTCCAAAAGGAAAGAAAGACTCACAGGAAGCCAAGATGTAGAAAAGCCAGGATGTTGATCATGTCCCCTTTGTCAATCTTCCAGTATTGGAGACTTCAGGAAATTTTCCCTATGGATAAAATCTGGTACTTTCACAGTTAAACCTAGTTTGCTTGCTATTAATAAGGGAACTCATTCATTTTGTGTATCATCTGGCATATTTTCACCTGCATCTCTTCCCTGATTTTTTTTTTAAAGCAATTGGAGTTAATTAACTTGCTCAAGGTTACACGGCCAGTTATTTCTGGGTGTGGTGCTGAGTATCTGAGCCCAGATTTGATCCAGGTCATCCCAACACTGGAGCCGGTGCTCTTACTCCCTGAGCCACCTGGCCGCCCCTAAGCAATTGGGGTTAAGTAACTTGCTCAAGGTTACACGGCCAGGTGTTTCTGGGTGGGTGCTAAGTGTCTGAGCCCGGGATTCGATCTCCAGATCTTCTCAACACTGGAGCCAGTGCTCTTACTCGCTGGGGGCTACTTGGCCGCCCCTCTTCCCTGATTTCTGTTTATTGTCAGTTTGGATAAATGGTAAATTTGCTATTTGCTACATGTGTTTGTTGTGGAACTAGTATTTGGTGGGAAAGGAGTAAAACCTTGAATATATCACTTGGAGAATTTCTTCCCCATTAAGGGATAGAGATCAAAAGCTTAACTTGGGCTCAAAAATTATTTCCCCTAGACCAACAGTATGGGGGAGGAGGGGAGACAGATATAATTCTAGCCTGCTAAACTTTCTCTGTGAATAAAATAGTCAACATCTGTTCCCAACTTCCTGCTTCTCCTCCTGGAAGAAATCAAAGTCACTTTTGAGAAGAGATGAGAATCCAGAGATATCAATTTATATCTTTCTGCAAGCCACAGCTAGACAGACCCATGTTGATGGGAATAACATGGGCAAAACACAGCACACTCACACATGCATTGATGAAGTACTTCTCAAATCTTCAACTGCTATATAAATGTGAGCTATTATTGCTATTACTTTATTTTTTTAATTGTTATTATTATGAATCAGGTCATATAAAATTTCCTCTGCAACAATGTGAACTATTTAAGGAGAGGGACAATTTCTCTTTATCTTCATATTCTTCATATTTAGTCCGAGGCCTGGTTTCAAGTAGAGGTTTAGTAAATGCTTGTTGGTTAGGTGAATAAATATGTGAAGAATTTAACATATAATCATACTCCACATAAAAATGAGGAAATTTGTATTCAAAGGGGTTTAAAAAATGAGTGCAAGTCTATCCATCTAACAAATAAGTTAGGATTTGAACTTGAGTCTTCTGACTCTTCCCACAGTGCCATCTGACCTCTTTGATAGCATCCTTTTTGATGCTGTCTGACTAGGTAAATGTCTATCGGTAGTTCTGTTCCCAAGCCACTCAAACTAATTACCCATGTTATACCACAGAACAAGCAGGAGGCAGGGAAAAGGGTACATGAGAAAAAGAAAGGGTAGATGTGTACTGGTCATCCCAATTATTAGTCAAAGAAACAGAGAATTTCTTGTTAATAACAAATAAAAGAGAGAAGCAATAGGGCGTGCTGATAGATAGCTGGTCTAGGAGCCAGGAAGACCTGAGTTCAAGTTCCACTTTTGGCATGTGGTGGCTTTGTAAGCTTTGGCAAGTTATTTAACTCCTCTGGCTCCTGAGCAACTAAGAATATTAAGTTATAGAGAAATTGGGGCCCTGCACTGATAAAAGAAAGTTTCCTCATCTAGGCATTCTCAGTACAAATGAAGTCACAGATTAAATCCCTATACTAGTAATAAAAGAAACTGACTGAAGTTTTAAAATCATATAGTATGGAATGCCAGGCAATATCTATTTTCAATCTCCCTTTTTAGCCTTGTTTCCTCCTCATACTCTACACAGCAGCCAAACCAGAGTACTCTATTCCTAGAACATTCCTGCAACTGTGTCTTTGTTTGCCTTGTCTTTTGTGCCTGGAAAACATTTTTTTTCCTCTTTGCCTACTTAATTCTTTTGACCCTTTGAAGCCTTTTTACTATGTCATGTTCTCCATGAGGCATTTTCTAATCACCCTGTCAGTTACAGTTTTTTCCTCCAGGACCTTACATATTACTTTGTGTAACAACTTTGGTAATGGGGTTGGCTAGCCACAAAAACCCAGGGATTTGTAGTCATTACCAATTTGGGAAGAGAAGAAACTAACTCGAGATCAAACCTTGGCTGGGAAAGACTTTCAGCTCCAGGATAGATTAGGAGTTTTAAGGGACTGTCAAAGAGAATGAAAAGAGATGATGTGAGAGGCCACAATCATCCCATGGCAGCAACATAACCATAGCATCAGCCAGTGTCTGCCATACCTACAGTTCTGTTCTTCAAGACCATGAGAAATAAGTTCTGTTTAAAGAGCTAAACTGGGATATTTCTGACTGCATGTCTTTATCATGGGCACTGTCTCCAGTAACAGGAGTACTGAAATCAAATTAGTCAAAAGAGTGGGTACCCTTTCTTACTTCTACTTAACTGTATTTTTTAGATTCTAATAATAATATCTAACAATTTATATAGTGCCTACTATGTACCAAGCACTGTGCCAGGAACTTTGCAAATATCATTTGATTCTCACAACAGCTCTGGAAGGTAGATATTATTATTATTATTTCCATCTTGCTGTTTTTCCATCTTACAGTTTAGGGACCTGAAGCAAACAGAAATTAAGTGATTTGCCTCACACCACACAGCTATTCAGTGTCTGAGGCCATATCTGAACTCAGGTCTTCTTGATTCCAGGTCCAGTGATCTATTGACTGTGCCAATCAATTAATCAATAAATATTTCTTTTATTAAGTTCCAGGTACTCTAGTTAGTGTTGGAAATATATTTTTTTGCTTTCTGGGGGCAATTAGGGTTGTGACTTGCCCAAGGTCACATGGCTAGTTTTTGTGTTAAGTGTCTGAGGCCAGATTTGAACTCAGGTCCTCCTGACTCCAGGGCCAGTGCTCTATTCACTGTGCCACCTAGCCACGATAATTTTAAAAAAGGAGACAAAAGATAGCCCATGCCTTCAAGGACCTTACAATCTAATTAGGGGAGACAACCTGTAAAGATAGATAGATAGATAGGTAGGTAGATAGATAGATAGATATGGATATGTATATAAAAACTAGCTATATACATGATAAATGTTAAATAATTAACATGGATATGGTTGCTTTTCGTCCCTCGTTCTCAAAGACGACCATGGCATCAGGAAGGTGATGCCATGACATACAAGTGAATTGGGTTTAAGTGAGGGAGGGTTGTGCAGTCACCAGCCTCACTTTCACTTCCAGAACCATCTGGGTCTAGTTCTCAGATATCAATCAGGACAGCTTGAAATGGGAAAGTATGTAGTGTAGTAGTGATCCTACTACACTTTTTTTCTGTTTTTTTTTTCAGAATTTATTTATTTTTAGTTTTCAGTATTCATTTCCACAAGATTTTGAGTTCCAAATTTCTCCCCATCTCTCCCCTAACCCCCCCTCAAGATGACAAGCATACTGATTACTCCTTCCCCAAGTATGCCCTCTCATATACCTCACCCCCCACCATCCCTCTGTTTACTCCTTAGATTCTTGTAGGGCAAGATGGATTTCTATACTACATTTTTTTAAAACATAACTTGTCTATTATATTTAACCCTGAAGAACTTCAATCTATTTTTTCTCAACATGAATAGGAAAATTACTTTCACCTACATTGTCTTACAGAGTAAAGTATGAGTTTAAAAAAATTGACTTGAGTCTATCACCTCTTCTTGTCTGAGATATCATTTAATTTTCCACATAATGCATTTCTTTCTTCTTCTTTGAAAGCAACCCTTTCTATATTTTCTACAAAGTTTCTTCAAATCATAACAGTGAGAGAGCCTAGTATTGTTTTCTTCCCTCCCCACCCCCGTTGAATTTATTCCTTGAATCTCCTGAGTTGTACTAATCAAAGAAATTATTCCTTTGGGTTGAGCAACAGATCAATCTCAGTGAATGATTCAGTTAGTTCTAAGTCACCACATGAAACATACTGATGGGAAATGATTCTCTAATCATCAGCAGCAAAAGAAGTTTCTGACTCATCCTCAGTTCACAAGGTAGAGTCTTCCGTTTACTCACTCTTTTATATGTAGATATACTGGAAATTCATTTTCATGTATTGTGATATAAACTTAACTCACTGGGAAGTGAATATTTTCACTCCAACAACATTGCAATCTCATCTGTCTGCCTAGCTTCACTAATCTGGTCGTAATCATGTTACTTGTCTTTTAATTTCTTTGGAGACTGATGCACACCAGAAGTAGCATTCATTTGGGAATTTCTTAGGTAAAATTGATTTTTATCATATTTAAATGTTTCAAGGCTGGGCTTGGGTTTTTAAGAAAGCAATTCTAAACCACCCTGAGGGTGAGACTCCTAGAAAGAAAACCATGGATGGGTGGAAATTCTTCATTCTGAAATATTGCAGTTGTATCATTTATAATGAAGGTCTACTGATTCTGTTCTCTACTGCCTCTATCAGAGAAAGCCTTGAACTTTTCTTTTATGGGCAAATATGAATAATATTTCGTTTCACTATGGAAGAAAGTCAAATTGTACAAATACATATGCTTGGAATAGAAAATAACCTTTTTATTAATTAGCCTTGTTTATATTTTTATTGGGAAAAGTGATATTTATTTAAGGAAGACTCTATACTGGGAAATCATTCTGTAAAGATGTTAATAAGGGTTGATAGGTCTTGAATTGTAAGAGGTTCTCAGAAACCATCTCATGGAGCTCCTTCATTTTACAGATGAAGAAAATGAGTTCCAGCAAAGTTCCATTAACTTGCTCAAGGTCAAACAAGTAACAACAACAACAATAATATTTACATACCTCTTTAAGGTTTATAAAGAGCTTTGCACATTGTTCCTCACAAAAACACTGTGTTCTATATACTATTTTATAGATTTTTCTAACATAGATTTTATGTTTATCTCCTTTTTACAAATGGAACCTAGTTATTCAATAATGTTTCTAAGGCCACACAGAATCAGAAGTAGAATTTTTAGTACTAATGTGATATTCACAGCGCCTACAGTGACTATGAATATGCTGGTGTAATACAGAATTGTAAAATATAACAGACTCTCCACATGGAAGATAGAACCAAAACATTTATTCAACCACCAGGAATCTGACTCTCAACACCAGAAAGCCAGATTCACCATAGCAACAAAGAAATATATACACAATAATACTGCAGGAGGCAACACCATACCCAAGTTTACCCCCTCTTAGGGCCTACCCACACACAAACTCACAGCTCTCTGCCTGCTTCCTCTCTCTCCCTAAGCTCTAACTACTCTGACCAACTTCCTCTGGATTCTGCTATACCCTTCCTGCCCTGTGCCTTCCTACTCTACCTGTTCAGCTAGCTCCTCCCACCACAGGCTTCATATGACTCAAACTCATGTGACCTAGGCTTTCATGTGACTTAAGCAGGTCACATGGTCCTATTAGTGGATGGGAAGGATCTTCCCATTTACATTACTGTTACAGAATTTTAACCCAGATCCTTTGACTTCAAAGCTAACGTTATTTTTACTTTGCTACATTGCTTCTTGAAGGCCTGACTAGGAAATACAAAGGGCATATGTAAATTCATAGATTTACATCCAGAGAAAGAATTGATAAATACAAGTTTGTATATAATAATCTTACATATACACAGATAGTACACACAGAAACACACATCTATTTGGTCTTATAGTACCCATCTCTAAGGTGAGGGGAGAAGAAAAAAAGGAAAAAAAAGAAATTTACATAACTTTATTATATATGTAAAAGGAATAGTAAGTTGTAAATAATCGATTATGATCATCTTTTTTATTATGTTATATAAATGATTGCTTTATTCCATAAATTAAAAATAAAATAAATGTGAAAATTAATTAGTTAAAAGATTTAAAGCTGGAAGAGACCCCCAGAGACAAACAAGTCTAACCATTTCATTTTTCAGATAAGAAAAGTAAGAGCCATACTGTTTAAGTGACTTATTCAACATCTCTTAGTAGCAAATGAAAAAAGCAAGATTAGAACCCAGATTCTAACAATATTTTGATCCAGAAGTCAATGGATGTTGGGGTTTATTTTTGTCCCATTGCCTTTCTAGTATCTCACTAGGAAATACAAATTATATAAAATAATATGAATTAAATTCAAGTATCCCCCTTCTAATTTCAGTGATTATAGAAATTAAATTATTATATTGATTACATTATTAGTGATAATAAAATATTGAGGAGACCTCAATTGACCATGAACTAATGATTCTAGTTGACAACTAAAATATAAACACAGTGTTAATGAATTACCTTATCAATAGCTTCCTATTTAGAAACTTTAGCCTGACTTCATAAACAATAACAATACTTGATTTTTTTTTCCCTTGCATCTTTCAAAAACCAAATAAAATGCTGTCATGTTATAGAGACTATCAGAGGGCAAGATTGAGGGGGGAGGTGTGCGGGCAGAAATTTTCACCTTTTTCTTTTCCTGGATCTTTTGGACATGGAGTCAGAAAGACCTGAGGTGAAAATTGGCTTTTTATATTTACTAACTGTTTGACCCTGAACAAATTTCTTAACCTTTTTGTGCCTCAGCTTTCACATCTGTAAAATGAGAGTAAAATAGTAACTACTTTCCAAAGTTGTTATGAGAATAGAATATGCTATTCTGGTTGACTATATGAAATAAGTATAAGCTTTTTGTTTTTGCTTTGTGTTATTGTGGGGGAAAGACACAAGCAATTTGGGAAGAGCAGGAAAAATCTGGTATAGAAGGTGGTACTTGAGTTGACCTTTGAAGACATCTAGGATTCTAACTGGGGATTATTGTCCAGGATCATTGACTGAAAGTTTCATGTTCTGTGTCAAAATTAGGAGCAATGTCCTAAAAATGAAAGTGCTGACAAAATGGAATATGCTTCCTTAAAGAGATAGTCTTGCCAACAATTGGATGCCTTCAACTAAGCCTCACTGACCCTCTGTTGTTTGGCCTAGTTAACTTGAGATTTCTTCCAATTTCTCTATTCTGCTGTATTCTTATGAAACTTCTATAGTTTTTTTCAAATATTTTTACTCTTCTGTGTCATTTCTAAAATTCTAGCATAGAGTGAGAGCTTCTAGAAACAGATAAATTTCTTATTCTACTGTACTTAGTAGGGAAGGTAAATTCTTTCTGGACTCATACACTAAAAAAAGTGACACAATTCCTGGAAATGCTTTCCTAAGGATTTAGTTTAGATTAGCAGAATTTAGTTTATATACACTAATATTTTTTTATGAGGTCAAAAGGATGTTTTCTAAATATTCATATAATCTCTCAGAAAGCAAAGGGTATTTTTGGAGCCTGGCATGGCCCTACGAAGAATCAGCTAAGCGTGGGTTGGGATCTGGAGCAGAACCTTAAAAGGGGCAGGTCAGGAAGACTTTCATTCAAATCTCACCTTTGACACATTTTGTTATATGATCCTGGGGCAAGTCATGACCTAGGCAGCTTTCCAAAACTAGAATTTGATCACAGGTCTCAGCCTGCATTGGCAACAGGAATTTCCTCAACCAGGATTTCCATACACTAATGAAATAAAGGCAGCTACATGGCTCAGTGGATAGAGCACTAAGCCATGCGTCTGGGAGACCTTAGTTCAAATCCAACCTCAGATACTTACTAGCTAAACCCTGGGCAAGTCATTTTTGTCAAAAAACAACTCACAGACAGTATGATCTACTGGGTCATAGAGGTGGATTCAACTAAATAACTGAACAATGACAACAACAGTGAAATAAATCACTGATCTAGTCCCTATGTCTGTCCCTTAAAAGAACCATTTATTAAAGATCTACCTCCCTTCTCTGGAACCACCTCCTCCAAGACTCCATCAGAGACTAAATTCTAGATCAACTTCCACATTGTAACCTCACTTTCCTGATTATTAACTGACTTTCCTAGGTTCATTATTTCAGGAAAGCTTCGACCATGCCTAATTTCATTCCTTCCTCTCCTGCCAGTTCTTCTGAACAATTGCCTGCCTACCACAGGGATATCATTTCTTCCCTCTTCCCAGCCCTCATATCCAGATGCAGAGCATGAACAAAGATCAGATCTACTCTACCATTGTCCCTATATAGGGTGTATCAGTCTGCTTTCTTCAGGGCCCCCCACTCACCCTTCTTAAAAATTTCCATTTCCAAAATGCATCTCCCTGTCCACCATTCCTTATGTGTACTATCTCCCTTATTGGAAAATAATTTCCTAAAGGGAAGGGACCATCTTTACTTTTGTATTTATATCCCCAGTCCTTAATACAATATTTGGCACTCAGTAAGTGTTCAATAAATATTTGTGGGGATTTTTTTTTATTCTGTACAGAGAGAACACTGAGTTACTGTGGAGATACAAAATTTGGATAAAATATGGTCTTCTCTAGGGGTTCTTCACCTGAGGCTCATGGATTTAAAAAAAATATTTTAATTTGACTGTTTCCATTTGATTTCCATAACCTTACATATTTTATTTTATGCATATAAACACATTATTATGAGAGAAGTCCATAGGCTTTAGGTGAGTACGAGAGGCGACCAGAACAGAGAAGTTTAAGAACTCTGGTCGAATTTATTTCATTTCTAAGTCTTGGTAGTAAGGATTGGGTAATTTTGAAATCCACTAAATTCATATATTAATAAAACTCCCAAACCAATTAGAAAAAAAGTGAACATTCAATAAAAAGTGGAATATTCTAGACCCAGTTAGAGAAGAAACAAAAATACTACTAGAACAAACTTTTTCTGTATTTACATTGTAAGCAACTGGGTGCACAAATATGTTGTCTTTCATATGCTTCTTATTTCTACCACACCTGCCAGCAACATTCAGTTCATTCACTCTGGGAAAAAGGAATCAAGAATCATGGTCACTGAAAACCTGAAACTGAGGAACAGTTTATTTAACCATGGATTTAATATAGAACCTTAGGTGTCACAGTTAACATCAATCTTATATACAGGGCTCTCCTGCACCACTTGGCCCCTATTACTGGACGGTTTCTTAATTCATCTCATGAAAGTTGGGATATTATCTAATCTCTATCAAAACTGATTTGGGGTGATATTTCAGATCTGGGATAATTGAAATCTTTGTCTCAAGTCCCCTTACAGTCTTTATTATTAGGTGCCTTCCGTGTATCAGGCACTGTGCCAAACTCTAGGGATACAAAGAAATGCAAGGAAGTCCTGGGTCTGAACCAGTTGGACAAATAGCATCTTCAGGAAAAAAAAAGTCATTTAATGCAAATGGGTAGAAGCTGGCATTCTTTTGAATAGCCACATTCCCCTGCAGCCAGGAGTTTCCCAGGATATGCTATTTTGAGCCTCATTCTTTCTTTAAATCACAGTGTAAGCTGTGTCATTCATTGTAAGATCTCTATACAGGAGTGTTGTAGCTACCCCTCAACTTGGAAATGGGACATCATTGTTTGCCATTCATCTTCACTCCTTCTACCTCCATCACAGAATGGGTGCCTCTATATCTGTCTGAACCTGCAACTCCATTGATGTGGATAACTCTAGTGAATTGCAGATTCCATTTGGCAATTGATTGGCAAAGAATAGAATTAGACAGTTGCTTGGGACACTGGTAGACTAAATATCTTACTCAGGATCACACATCCAGTTCATGTCAAAGAGGGATTTGAAAATAGGTCTTTCTGTTACTATCCAGTGCTCTCTCATATACACCAAACTGTCATTCAGTTCTGTGTGTGTGTATGTGTGTGCGTGCATTTCTTCTCAAGTGTGTGTGTATGTGTGTGTGTATGAGTATAAATATACCCATATGTATGTATAGGAGGCAGTGGATAGATTGTTGGGTTTATAGTCATGAAGACTTAAATTAAAATGTGGTCTCAGATAATTGCTAGCCATGTGACCCTCAGCAAATCATTTAAATTCTCCTGACCTCAGTTTCCTGAACTGTGAAATTAGAATAATAATAAACAGCATCTACCTACCAAGGTTGTTATGAGGATTAAGTAAAATAATATTTGTAAAATGCTTAGCACAGTTGTCTTTCATCCTTTGTACTTGAAGAGGACCGATAACACTACAATGTTGGAGTCAAGGTACAATGTTTTTGACTGTGATTGATCAGTCCAATACAAGGTCAGAAGGCTCTAAGTCTGGTTGGGCACAAATAGACTGTTTGAACATTTGGGATGGAGATGTCTCTAGATTTATGTTTCTCATGTTTCCTTTGCTCATGGAGCATAGCACCTTCTTTAATGTTGGCTGGGCCTGTCCAGCATCTCCCTTGTCTCACAAGGAATACTAAAGTTCTTTAGAGAGACCTTGAGAATGTCCTTGTATTGTTTCCTCTAACCTCCTGGTGAATGCTTGCCTTGTGTGAGGATCTTTTAGGTAAAGGTAAGTTTGGCATTTGAATAATATGGCCAGGTCATCAGAGGTGAACTCTGTGTAGTAGATTTTGAATGCTTGGCAGCTCAGCTGGAAAAAGGAGCTCAGTGTCTGGTAACTTATCTGACAAGGTCATCTTCAGAATCTTCCTAAGATAATTCAGATGGAAGAGACTCAGTTTCCTGGCATGGGGCTGGTATACTGTCCAGCTAAATATTTGTGTTCAACAAAAGTGGCACTCCCAAGGCAACACAAGTGTTAGGAGACTCAGAGTCAACAGATTGGAGAACTCCCCACTGTGTAAGCAGTTTATTGTTTATCACAGTATCTACAGGTATATAGTAGGTACTATGTAAATGCTAGCTATTATTATTATTGTATAATTCACATGTATGTATGTTTGTTTATCTCTCAACATCATATATATTATGTATATATAAATATGCACGTGTATATTTTTCATTCATATATAGATGTGATTTTTTTATTTTAGAAATTCCCTTATCTCCAAGTTACTTATGGAAAGATTATAATTGGAAGATAGTGTAAAAGGTTTTCTAGGCCAGACTTCCTCTTCTGGACAGAGCTGACATATAGCATCCAAAGTACAGGAATACCACTTTGGCTTTCTGTTAACATTCATGACTATTGCCAGGAGAATCAATAAGTAGAAACAAAAGTTTCTCACATTTAAGGTCATTGAATATTGTTATACTTACACATCTTTTTTTTTCTTTAAACCTATAAATAGGAACAAAAAATTCTTTCCTGGGAGTAAGAAGGCTGGCTGAGAAAACAAACTCCCATCACCTTTCTCTGTGGTATTCTTGCTAAAGGGTTATTCTTAATGGGCAGTCTTCAGCTGTATTCTTTTCTAGTAACAGAAGGAATTTTTTTTTTAAAGAATGATTTATCAACTTTTCTCCTTACTGGTTATTGGTAATGTGGAGAAGGCAAAAACAAACTTTTGTTTCTTATTTTACGTCTTTAAAGAGGAAATTTTTGAAGGGTGGAGTCAAGATAGCAGAGTAGAAGCAGGACCTCCACATGGCTCTGGATTCCACCTTCCTCAAGCCATGTGAAAGAGGACTCTGAACAAACTTTTGAGCTGCAGGACCCACGGAATGACACAGAGAAGCTAACCTCCCACTGAGGACAGCCCAGCAGGCCAGCAGGAATCGGCCAGCACAGCACTCTGGGATCATAGCGCAGGCCCACTTGAGCTGGAGTTTTTAGCCCCAGGGCAGGCCTGACTAGCTACAGGCTGGAGGGACTCCAGATCACCAGCAGCTGTGGCCGTTTTCAGATTTATCAACACATAGATGCTAAGGACAAAATGAGAGGTCAGTGCAGTGTGGACTTTGGGACCAGTAGATGGGAGAGCCTCAGCTTTTGCCCCCAGAGTGAGAAGCCACTGAGACACCTTGGCTCAGCCAGCACCGTGTGGCAGCTTCAGCTCCTGGCCTGCAGACTGTAGGGGAACCAAGCTACCAGTCTAAGGGGTAATCGCTCTTGCTTTAACCTGCTTGGATCTGGGTTGCAGTCTAGGGTGGAGGTCCTGGGCTTCCGTGACCAGCTTGCCAGAGCATGTGAAGGCTTCAGAGAGGGCACCCAACTAATACCTCTAGCAGATGAGAAAACCCCAGCGTTTGGGAGGAAAGCTCCCCTGTCTGGTGGCAGAGTCCTACTGTGGCAAAAAGGTCAGGGGTCAAGTGACTGAGGGGCAACATGACCAGGCAAAGGAAACAAAGCAAACAGAAAAATCCAACATTAGACTCCTATTTTGTGGACAAAAAAGAGCAAAGCATGGAACAGGAGGAAGGCAGTGAAGTCAGAACTCCTGCACCAAAAGTTTCAAAGGAAAATACGAGCTGGTTACAGGCCATAGAGTACCTTAAGAAGCAGATAAGAGAAGTGGAGGAAAAATTGGGAAGAGAAATGAGAATGATGCAAGAAAATTATGAAATGAGAGTCAACAGCTTGACTGAGGAAAATAACACCTTAAAAAACAGACTACCTCAATTGGCAAAAGAGGCTCACAAAGACAATGAGGAGAGGAATGCCTTAAAAAGCCAAATTTGCCAGATGGAAAAAGAATCTCAAAAGCTCAATGAGGAGACTCATTCCCTCAGATTTAGAATGGAGCAAAGGGAAGCTAGTGACTTTATGAGAAGTCAAGATGATATTAAACAGATCCAAACAAATGAAATAATAGAGGGAAATGTAATATCTCAAGGGAAAAACCACTGACCTGGAAAATAGATCCAGAAGAGATAATTTAAAAATGATTAGACTGCCTGAAAGCCATGATCAGGGAAAGAAGCTAGAAATCATCCTCCAAGAAATTCTCAAGGAAAATTGCCCTGATGTTTTAGGACCAGAAGGCAAAATAGGGGTTGAAAGAATCCACCGATAACCTCCTGAAAAAGATCCCCAAAAGAAAACTCCTAGGAATATTATAGCCAGGTTCTGACATTCCCAGATCAAGGAGATAATATTACAATCAGCCAGGAAGAAACAATTTGAATATTGTGGAAAAAAAACATCAGGATAACACAGGATCTAGCAGCTTCTACACTGAGGGATTGAAGGGCCTGGAATATGATATTCCAGAGGGCAGAGGAGCTGGGATTAAAACCAAGTATCACTTACCCAGCAAAATTGAGTATCATGTTTCAGGGGAAAATATGGTTATTCAGTGGAATGGAGGTCTTTCAAGCATTCTTGCTGAAAAAACCAAAGTTGAACTATTTACCTACATGGAAAAATGATCATTGTAACTGATGAAACTTTTCTCAGTATGAAAATAATTGAAGGGAAAAGAAACATATGTATGTCTATATCGGAGGGTATACAGGCATATGAATACATTATGTGAATGTGTGTATATATGTTTACAGGTATACATAGATAGAGGGCACGGGACTAAGTTAATAAGAAGGGATGATACTTAAAATGTGAAATTAAGAGGTGAGAGAGGAATATAATGAGAGGAGATGGGGAGAGACAGAATGGGGTAAACTATCTCATATAGAAGAGGCAAGGGAAAATGGTTACAATGGAGGGGGAGAATAGGAAGGCAAAAGGGAATGGGTCAACCTTATTCTCATTGAATTTGGCTCAGGAAGGGAATGAAATACACACTAAATAGCGCCTACAGGAGAAAATGGGGCAAGGGGAGGAGAGGGGGGATGATGGAAGGGGGGGGGGGTGGGGGGGGAGGGAAGTTAGAAGCACTCACTTTTGAAAAGGGACGGGATCAAAGTAGAGAATAGAACAAATGGGTGGTAGGAAAAGAGGGAGGGAAATATAGTCAGTCTTTTACAATATATCTTCTGTGTTAATGTCTTGCATTAGCTACACATGTACAACCTGTACTGAACTGCTTATCTTCCCCGTAAGGGTGGTTGACAAGGGAGGAAGGGAATGAATCTGGAATTCAAAGTTTTAAAATCAAACATTTAAAATTATATATGTGTGTGTATACATATACTATTATTAATACTATTTTACATGTAATTGGGAAATAAGATAAACAAGCACTGGGGCATAGAGATCCACCATGCCCTCCCAGAAAAGTCGAAGGGGGTATGGGGGAAGATGTGGGAGAGAACAGATTGGAGGAGGGGATATTCTGTGGAATTGTTATTTTGGGGTAGTGGGTAGGGGAAAAACAGGGAGAAAATTTGTAACTCAAAATCTGGCGAAAATTGATGATGTAAATCAGAAGTTAATAAAGCATTTGAAAAATGAAAAAAAAAGTAAATTTTTTTGACATTTGTTCAGCATTTTTTTTTGTATTCTCTGCCTAGCACTGTGCATGGCAAGGAATGAGGTGGAGACAAAGCGCAGCATCAGGGAAGAAGGGAGACAAAGAAATACAGTCTCTGCTCTTTTAAGGGCCACAAGTTGGTTGGTGTTCTTGACTCCCAACATATCAAAATCATTTTCCTCCATCAGTGTTTCTTCTTCTTTCATCTTGATTTGGTATAAAATATGACAAACTTACAGCTTCAAGGAATCTTTTTTTCCTTTTGCCAATAGTACATATTTCGGCTTATCACACCAATGTAATAGAAATGATGGAGAAGATTTTTTATTTCTTCAGCCTGTCATATTCTCTGTTCCTTATTCAAACTTTCACAGATTGTAGTACTATATGTAGATATGCATGTGTTCTATAAAGGTGACAACTTCCAGACATGTTTCTAGAGCTCCCTTTATCTTACTCCACAAGGCTCTCCCCTATACCCTCTTCTCTTCTCCCTCTATATTATTTCACTTGGTGACTTCACCATCTCCCATTGATTTAATTATCATTTCTTTGTTAATGATTCTCCTATCTTACTTTTCTGGCTAAGCTTTAACTTCTCTGTTGACTTCCAGTCTTGCAACTACAGCTGCTTTTTGGTCATCTTAAAATGCCTATAGGCATCTTAAACTCAACTTGTCCAAAACTGAACTCATTATTTTTCCCTAAGACCCTGCCCTTCCAAACTTCCCTATTACTTTCAGGGCATCAGTAATTTCCCTGTAGCTCAAGTTCATAACCTATGCCTCATCCTCATCTCCTCACTATCTTTCACTCATTGCCCCTTACCCATACATATCCAGTCTGTTTCAAATGACTATCATTTTCACCTTTGCAACATTTCTCAAATTTGGTCCTTTCTTTCTTCTGATGCTAACACCACCTTCAGGCCTTCATCTCCTCACACTTGGACTACTGCAAATTAATAGCATTAGGAAATCCGAGATAAAATCTTGAGGGTTTGGAATTAGGAAAAGCATTGCTTTGAATCTCAAAAAACACAAAATGGGAATGAATTATACTAATATTATTTTAGTCGCCAATGAGCAAATATTTGAATAACTTTATTTTCAGCCTGGATGACTGCCAACAGAAAGCACTGTCAATAAAAGAAGAGATGAAATACCTTTGCTTATTCAAAGCTATGATTTCCCTAACTTCTGGGTCTTTTTACAAGTTAGTTCTGAAAGATTATTGAATAAGCCAAAAAGCCACATTCCGAAGCCAACAACCTAGGGCATTTTATGCCAAAACATGAACATCTGAGAGGAATTAGATTTGGATGTAGATTTATTGGAGTCTATTTTTAACTAGAGAAGGAAACATGGCATTTTAAAAGGAATTTTACACTGTCTAAGAGTCTTCAGAAATAAAATCTTTAGTTCAGGATATTTCTGAAAAAAAAAATACACAGATAATATGCCTGAGTAGTAAGACCTTCTCCCTACAACACACAGGCTTATCTTTTTTCCTACTTTCATGGAGATCAGCTTATAACAAAAACATGAACTAAAAAAAAGATCTTTTTTTTTGTAAACAAAATTAATTTTCCTTCCTTCTGAATGAGATGTTTTAGAAAATACTTAAAAGTTAATGCAATCCAATTCAACAAGAACTTGCTAAACAGATACTACTTAAAAAAAAAAAAAAGAAAGAAATATTCCTTGCCCTGAAGGAGATTCTACTCAAGCAGCAGGGTGTGTGATACTATTTATTTGTATATCTGTTTATATTTTTATTTCTATACACATAGATAAGTAAAAACAAAATATACAGAAAGTAAGTAAATTCAAAGCTATTGAAGAGAAAGATTTATCTTTTTCTCCTTACTTCTATACAAAGGGAAAAAAAGGAAACAACATTAGAAACTGAAAGTTTAAAACAGCAAAAACAACAACAAAAGCCATGTTTGATTGTTTCATTACAGTGGATAAAACATAATAGAGCAAATACAATGGTTACAATAAAGGCAGGCTAATTCAACCTTTTCCTCTTAACATCAACTAAATTTTATTTCCCTGCTATTTCAACAGCAAACTTCAGGCTTTTAGATCCTGTAAGCTTTCCTAAAAGACTTGCTGATGTGTAGTAAAAATATTTTAGTGTGAAAAGACTACTCCCCAGTGTACTTGTTTGCAAACTGCTGAATTTTAAGAAAACTATAACTATGTTCTAAAGACTATTTTTGATAGTGTAGATCTGGTGCTGAAATGTTTCTCTAAAGAATCAACACTTTTTTTTTCCCTTTCTTCTTTTCTTCTTCTTTTTTTCCCCTCACATACCAAGTCAAACACAGTAGATCAACACAGAGACTTGGGTGGCGTTTTTTTTTTTTTTTGTACAGTAATTTGTTAATGTTGAACCCAGCCCTTTCTATTTCATGGTTATAATACAATAAAAAGCAGTCAAGTGAAATGCAAATTAATGTCATATTCAAATACCCCCTTTAACAGCTAATTCAATTGCCAAAAATATAAAGCAAAGCTTTAACACTGTTATTAATTATATTTTCTATGCCAAAAAAAAGGGTTTCTATTACCTCAAAATTATAAAGAATTATTTTATTCCACCCAGAAATTTCTGTATAATTTAATTACTGTTTATTTCTGATTTATCTTTAGTTCAAATATAAAATGAAGAAACTAAGCAAATACTGTTCTTAATGGTTCTGTTGAGATCAGCTACATAGTGAAGTCAATATAATTATTGTTTGAGTCTACTTAAAATAAGGCTAAAATTAATTTACCAAAGGTTATAATTTATTTTTATTAGATGAACTTTTTTATGTACTTGAATTAATTAGGAAATACATTGTATAGCTCTATCAAAGTCCTCCAGCATGGAGTGGAGGTAACCCAAAGTTCTTAAATGTTAGGCATGAAGCATAATCAGAAAGAAACCTAGGTGATGAAGTAGATAGAATCTCAACTTAAGAGTCAGAAAGACTTCAACCATAATGCTGCTTCAGTTACTCTATAGCCATGTGACCTTGGACAACTCATGAAAGCTACCTACTAAAGCAAGCAGCAGCTTTGGTCTTCATAGATGAAATTAGTATACCCCCCTCTCTCACCAAATCACAGATAAATTTGGTTTGCCCATATACAGTTAGAACCCAGTACCTCACCATAGAATAATTTCCTTTGTAATTAATTTCATACTATATATAACTCAGATAAAGTTTTTTCCTTTAATGGAACAAAGTAAGACAAGATAAAGTTGCCAATTTGGACAGCTAGGTGGCATAGTAGATAGAGTAATGGGCTTATGTAAAGCCAATCATGAGCAACTCTCCTGAGGACTGCTGCTGTGAATAACTTTAAGGTTCTGATCTCATAGTATAGTGAACTCTATTCAGCAATAAACTAAAGTAAAACATTCACAAGGAGGGGGCGGGAGGAGGGGGGTGGCTAGGTGGCACAGTGAGTAAAATACCAGCCCCAGAGCCAGGATGACCTGAGTTCAGTTCCAGCCTCAGATACTTAACATCCACCAAAAAAAAAAAAAGCTAGCCGTGTAACCTTGGGCAAGTTACTTAACCCCAATTGCCCTCCAAAAGGCAAAAAAAAAAAAATCACAACAGTATAACATAACTTATTATTAAGGTGGCCGCATATTCTTAAACAAAACATCTCATTCAGTAAGTCACAATCTCATCAAATCAGTATTGAGTAAAGTCTCCTTTTATTCTTAAATATGGCCTGGCTTCCAGTCATCCTTAAGTTAATCATCCTTAAGTCAATCATCCCTAAGGGGTAGTAGAAAGTACAAAGGCCATCTATCCCTAGGTCACAAGTTACAATCTCATCAGTCAGCACTGAGTACTCAAGTAAAGGTCCTTTCATCTTAACTGGAGGCTGACTTCTAAAACCCATGGCTCTTCTTCCATGCTCCCAGCTGTTAACTGGATTCACCCCACTGTTGCCTGGATTCACAGGTATGCAGTTCTCTAATTCACAGCTCACAGGGACTAGTCCATTCCAAGCCCTTCAAAGTTTTCTGTTTCTTGGAAGACGAAGCTTAACAGAGCCACAACAATATTTACACACTTTAAACTTAGCAGAGTTTCAACAATATTCACACACACTGCTGGCACTATCATCTCAGTTAACTTTCTGTCTGACAAAGTAGCACAAACCAGCAGACAAATTTTCTCTGCCTGAGAAATAAAATACAAATCAGCCATAAAATCTCAGGACTTCTGTATACAGGAGTCAAGTCCTCTTTCAGGGCTTCTGTCCAAAAACAACAGACAAGGCTTTTTTCTGATAGATCAATAGAAGTGCCAAAATCACAAGCATTCTGCTCAGTTCTGCTTGGTCCCAGTTCATACTTGAGTTTTTATCTGCTCTGCCCCTTCCTGTTCCAGGGTTCCTGTTGCTGCACTTCTTGTGCTCTTTTCACAAGTTCTTCCCACTGTGGGCTCCATGAGTTGATGTTAGGCCTATTAAGGGCAGGGAAGGTCTCCAAACTCCCTTAGGCCTATTAAAGGCAGCACAATGTATACTGTTTCCAACAAAGACTTGATATAATCACAGAGGGGGCTCAAAGGTATTTGAATAGCTGAAATAAGGAGTTTCAGTACTACTTTGCTGGCCATTACAATAACTGAAACAAGAAGTAAAGTAACACTTTGCTTGCCATTACACCTTGGAATCTGGAAGACTCATCTTTTTTTTTTTTAAAGCAATCGGGTAACTTGCTCAAGGTTACATGGCCAGTTATTTCTGGGTGTGGTGCTGAGTGTCTGAGCCCGGGATTCGATCTCCAGTTCATCCCAACACTGGAGCCAGTGATATTACTCGCTGAGTCACCTGGCCACCCCTAAGCAATTGGGGTTAAGTAACTTGCTCGAGGTTACAAGGCCAGGTGTTTCTGGGTGGGTGCTAAGCGTCTGAGCCCTGGATTCGATCTCCAGGTCATCCTGACACTGGAGTGGGTGCTCCTACTCGCTGTGCTACCTGGCTGCCCCAAGACTCATCTTTATGAGTTCAAATTTGGTCTAAGACAATTACTACCGTGTTTCCCCGATAATAAGACACTGTCTTATTAAATTTTTTGGACAGAAAAACACCAGAGCGCTTATTTTCAGGGGAGGGCTTATTTTAATGAACATTGACAGCAATTTTAATAAACAGGTAAATGTGAACAAAAAAATGTACCTTTATTCAATAATGAATTCAATAAAGAACAGGATGACATGCTCACTGCTGCAGCTCTGATTGGGTGCAGCTCGGAGCACATACAGAGGGTACCGTAATTTAGCATGTAGCGCAGGGGATCACCTTCACTACAGTAGCAATCTCAATAGGGCTTATTTTGGGGGGAGGGCTTATTTTAGAGGAATCTTACACAGTAAGGGGAGGGCTTATTTTCGGGATAGGTCTTATTATCGGGGAAACACAGTTGCTTTGTGACCCCTGGGCAAGTCACTTAACCCTATTTGCCTTAGTTTCCTCCTCTGTAAAATGAGCTTTCTTGGAGAAGGAAATGGAAAACTACTCCAGTGTATTTACCAAGAAAATCTATTGTACCAAGGAAAGTCATGGAAAGAGTGCTTCATCTAATTATGTAGAAAACATCGAAGTTGGGCATTTGGTTTGTTTCCCATGTATTCTGTAGGTCTGAGTACACAAATTGGGATGGACTGATCCCCTTTGAAATATCTGAAGGGTTTTTTCAGATTGTCCAATATGAAGGACTCTAGAAAGACTAAACATTCTAAGATTTTGTTTGGCCAAGTACTGTCCTGAATCCATGGTCCATCCTTTCTAGAATTCTGAATTGTCTGAGTAACTAGTGTGAGGACATGGTAACCTAGACATTTCCTCAAAATGTTAGCATCCCTAAATATCTCTAAATGGCCCAATTATTCCTTTATGAAATCAAACTTTTTAAAGGTATGAATATTTTTCACCTGTGTAACAGCAAGCACACCAGCATCCCCAGGGTGGCTGCCAACACAGGTTCCTAGATCTGCTTTTCTAAAGGAAAGCAGCTCAAAATGGGTTAACAATCTTGCTTTAATCAATCAAACATATCATTTACCTAGTTCAGGGGAAAAAGTCAGTACCCCAAATTTCAGAGTATACAGACAGAAGTTACAAGAAGACAGAGAAACATTTCAAGCAGACAGGCCTCCAACTGTCTGACCATTACATTCATACCTAGTCACAGAGAGGGAAACATCTGGGTTTTCAAAACCAGGGGGCTTGACGGCTGCTCAGAGTCTCATCTGGTCAGATCACACAGCACTTCTCAAAATGAGCCACAAAACAAAGCCTCATATCAGGGTTTATATAACCTTCTCCTGGCTCAGAGAATGTAACAACCCTCTTGACCCCACTGCCCAATCAAAAAGCATTCCCAAAAATCAAGCCTCCCCCTACAGGCTCCAGGTGTATTTAAGCTTATCAAAGGGCTCAGGGGCAGAGAAGATCTTTAATTTCCATTCCCATAATGGCCTCTATCACTGCTTTGGAGAAAAGGGTGTCTGTGTGTGTGTGTGTGTGTGTTTGTGTGTGTGTGTGTGTGTGTGTGTGTGTGTGTGTGTGTGGTGCATGGTCTATGTGTGTGTATACTATGTTTTTTTTTCCTGATTCTTTGTCTTCACTGTGCCTCTCTCATGCTCTCAAACTCCAAGGTGAAGATGTCTAGATTTTTCTCCTCTCATTGCCCCAATTCAGCTTCATTTATGGATGACTGTTTTGCAATGAATTGAATTCAAGAAAAAGAGTGTAGAATAAAAGCTCCATGGGGCAAGGGATGACTTTTTCTTCCTTTCTTTCTTTTTGCCTCTGTATTCCCTGAATTTAACTGTAAGTTGAATTGAATTATAAA
The DNA here is from genome assembly GCF_028583685.1 of Petaurus breviceps papuanus. NCBI lineage: Eukaryota > Metazoa > Chordata > Mammalia > Diprotodontia > Petauridae > Petaurus > Petaurus breviceps. The sequence goes on from NW_027185698.1 coordinate 9,939,152, forward strand.
TTGTTTTCATAAGGAATAGGAGATTTACAAGGCAGCTAAGTGGCTCAGTAAATAGAATGCCCTGCCTGATGTCAGGAAAACTCATCTTTGTGAGTTGCTAGTCATATGACCCTGGGCAAGTCACTTAACCTTCTTTGATTCAGTTCAAAAACAGGTGGAGAAAGAAATGGCAAGCCACTCCAGTATCTTTTCCAAGAAAACCCCTAAATGTGTCATGGAGAGTTAGACACAACTGAGAAAACTGAACAAATGATAAAATATAAATGTCATTACTACTATTAATAATAGCTTGTACATACTAACTTTTGCAAAGTGCTTTACACATGTCCTATTTGATCTTCACAATTCTTATTTAGAAAGTAGTTGTGAGGTGGCTAGGTGGTGCAGTGAATTGAACACCGGCCCTGGAGTCAGGAGGACCTGAGTTCAAATCCAGCCTCAGGCACTTAACACACACACACACACACACACACACACACACAAACTAGCCATGTGACCTTGGGCAAGTCAATCCCAAATTGTCCTCCAAAAAAAAAAAAGAAAGAAAGTAGTTGCTTTTATTATCCCCATTTTCCTGGTGAGGAAATGGAGCCAAACAGAAGTTAACATAGCTATAAAGTGTCTGAGGTAAGTCTTGAGCTATTGTCTTCTTGACTTTAAGGCCACTACACTATCCACTGTACCACCTGGCTACCTTGAATCCATGACTGATTTATTAAATATAGTACCTGATACTTTATACAGTTCACAAAGATAGTTTCTTAAGGAGCAGAACTAGTATATCTATGTCTCCTCTGAGTAACATGATGACATAGATTGACAATCAGATAATCTTTAGGATTCTGGATGTGACCAGTACTTTAGGAACTTTCTAGCCTATTTCACAATCTATTTTGATCATTTAATCATGTGAATAACAAAGCTCTACTTCTTGTTTTGTAGACATGCATCATCCTTCAAATCTGATAATAATATTTGTGATCTAAACATCTTTAAGGCATATGCTTAATGATTTCTCTCCCTTATCCCTGCTAGAGTTGTAGGATGTGTTGGACCAATCTTTGTATAGCTGGTCACCTTGTAATCAGAGGTATGCTGTTGGTGACTGGCCACCTGAAGGAGTAGAGATATAAAACATGGATAGATGGAACAAGTGAGGGTTTTTGTTTTTTTAAGACTGAGGGAGATGTGGAGGGAAGCAATTGGATATTAGTGAAAGAGTAGGGACAATAGAGGGGGAAATGTGCACAGAAGATGGAATGGAATTTTATCTCATGTGTATGTAGAGGAATTTGCTTTGGCAAAGAGAAGAGCCATCTCTTCATGCAACAGAGGTGAATAAGGGAATAGTGGCAGAAGGCATCTGAATGATGGGAGATGTGGAACAGGAGAGGTAGTTCTCTGAATGACTGCAGGGTTTTTTTGGTTTGTTTTTCAGTGAAATTTGAAGAGAGCTGGTAAGGGGAAAGAGTTGTAACATCACTGAGGAAGAATGAAAACTTCAAAAACAACTGTGGCAAATGGTTTAGTGAATCAGTTAGGGAAGTGCAAAAGAATTACTTTGCCATAGTGAGTGTCCAGTTGAATTTCTGTAACATCAATTTATAATGAACACAGAGAGCATGGTTTCATGATTTTCTTCAGTTTTTTTGAGAAGTATATGAGTAAGAGTAAAGACAGTGGATGCTGGGAGTGATCAAAGGCTGGAGTTTAGAAGGGCTTGATCTTCTATAGGATAAAGAGGCAAAGGGACATAAGAGGATGGTGTATGGTTGAACTTATTGTCCAGGAGGTCAAGAAAGGGAAGGGTGAGGGAGGAGTGTAGCCAGGGCAAAGCCTGGAAATGGTCAAGAGACTGAAAGTCATGTTGAGGAAAAAAATACAGGCTTTGGAGTTGCAAGGCAGAAAGAGATGTGGAAAGAGTCTTCTCTTTGTGATCATATAATGGAATTTCAGAGTTAATTTGTGAGTGAGTGATGGCAAGAATGAAGGTATGTCCATCTTTGTGTGTAACTGTGGTGGTTGAAGGAGTGTACAGGTCATGGGAAACAAGTAAGCTGAGGAATTGAGAGGTTAATGTATTTGAGGAAGTATCTTTCTATCTATCTATCTATCTATCTATCTATCTATCTATCTATCTATCTATCTATCTATCTATC
>NW_027185698.1:9941320-9953846 GCF_028583685.1 Petaurus breviceps papuanus
ATCCATCCATCCATCCATCCATCCATCCATCCATCCATCCATCCATCCATCTATCTATGTTGAAGTCTCTTAATCTCATAGCATGATTTGAGGAGAGAAAGACTAGGAACCAGGCACTGAACTCAGTGAGGAAGAGGGAGAGTTTCCTAGATATTTGTAGATAATAGTTATCAGATTCTCTGTTGGGTGATCAATATGCATTGAATGGACTTCAAAAGAGGAGAGGTTACTGACTGATGATGGTAGAATGAGAGTCTGAAAGTGGCAATTGGGAGCAAAGAAGAATCCAACTTCTCTACCATGACCTATGGGAAGTGAGGGAAAGTGTAGCTATTGCTGGAAAGGGTTGCCAGGGAAACTGTGTCATCAGGACATAACCAGGTATCACTGAGTACAATAAGATGGAGAGAACAAGAAGGGAAGATATTTAAGATGAAACCTAGTTTGTTGTCTGTGGAGCAGGATATGCAGAGGGTACAATGAAAAGATTGGGTAGTTTCAGAGTGGGAGGTTGGGGGTGAACTGTCTGAGTTGAGGAGGATAGGAATAAGGAAGGTCAGTGAAGAATGGAGAATGGGATTTGAACAATGACAATTTGGCAATTCAGCTTCACTGGGGTGGGCTAGGTATGACTGGGAAGAATTAGCCTCATCATTGAGAAATGAATCCAGGGAGATTATCATTGTCCATAGGAGTTCATTCTCAGGTGGCATTGTCTCAGAGTGACAGACAGTTGGGTAATGAATCTCAGCTTGAGGGGAACTGCATGGAGGGTAGTGGAAGAGGAGAAAGGCAGGTCCTGGTGGGTATAGATGGTACTTGCCTGGAACTTGGCAGAAGAACCAGACAGACCTGTAGATTATGATTGCTTTAAGTTCAAAAGGCAGTTCCAGGCAAAGCATGGAACTTTAATGTTAAGAAGTTATCATTGAGTATCGTTTCTAGTCACTGTGCCACTGTTGTGAGAAAAGAGAAAGAGAACCCTAGGCAGACTGCCCAAATGGGAGCAGGTTCATAGGGGATACCCAAGAGGATAAGGAGGTTTTAAAATTAATAGAAATCTCTATTCTGATACTATTATTGACCCTTGATGGTGGAGTTGGTGTGTGGGAAAGAGAGTAATAATGAAACTTCTTAACAATGCTGTTCTAAGGTAGAATGGGATTCCTCATAAAACATCATCACTGAAGAGCATTATATGGAAGCTGGAGAATTCTTTTCAGAACTTTAAAAAAGTGATTCAGGTACTAGTTGGACTGTCTATCATTTAAGGTACCTTCCAGTTCTAAAATTCAACTTAATTTGAAACTTAAGATCCTACCATCATAGAGTAAAAATTGGAAGAGATCTAACAGGCCATGTAGTCCAACTTCTTGGTTTTATGGAGGGAAAATCTGCAGCCCAGGAAGGATGACAAGTGAGCATAAAGTTTTCAGTAGTAGTGCTCTGCTGCTTCTATCCAGGCCCCTAATCATACTTTCATGCTAGCCCTCCAGAATACAGCTTACTTTGAAGGGTTAGAAGTTGTTTTCTAATTATGCTATTGACTCACAAATCTCCCCACCCCAGTGTGTTTCTTCCCATGATTATCAGTTGATATTAGTTACCTAGGCTTAATCAACTTTTAGACAAAATATCTTTTAAAAGACTGTGACAACATTCTCTTTTTAGCACATAGAGTCCAGGTAAGAGTGGGCTGAAACTTCAGGATAACTTGTGAAAAAAGAATCATTAATTCACACCTGGTTGCTCAAAGTCTTTACTCCTCTTTGTAGGGATACTCAGGACTTTACTCTTAGGCATAGTATAATTGCTCTGTTGACCTCCTTGTAGAGACTTGAAACTCTTTCCTTATTGTGTGTAGTTTGCCCTTGGCTTCTTTTGCAGACATTAAGTTAATCTGTTTCTGGGAGGACTGGATGCCAATGAGAAATACAAAAACCTTTTCACCCTCTCAGGTTAATCAAGGTCACCTCTATTCTGGGAGAAGATGGGGATGGGATGAGGCATCTCCTCCCCCTCTCTCCCAACAAAATTATTCTTTCTTAGGGGCTTTGCTAGAGACCTTTGAACCCTCAATTTCCAAATAATCAAATTTCATATTCTAAATTAGATTCTTACCTTTGTACAAGGTCCTTAAGGCATGGCCAAGCCTTTCAACCAATCCAAACAAGCTTCTTGGCTCAAAAATATCTTTGATTAATCAATTGCTTCAACAGAGATTGCTAGATCTTGTTCACACATTTGGCTTGTTCAATCAAGACAATTCTTACTTAAGAATATAAGGGTTAAGTGGGGCAGGGTGTGTGATTAATTGATTGAATCTATCAACCTAGATTCTTACACTTAAATGAATCCCCAAAGGGTTCTTAGAGATCACCTTAGTCCGCCCCTATCAGTTTCTCATTCTGCTAAAGAAACTGAAAGCTAAAAAATGGAAATGACTTGCCTATGATAACACATGATTACTGACAAAAATAGGAATAGGAATTAGGTCTGTTGACTCTAAGTCTTGTGCTCTCTTGACCAACCCCTGATGTCACTGTTTTTGCATGAGTATTTTTTTCCATACATATTCTTTGTACAACTAGGACTAGACTATGTTTTAGGTTTTTAGAATACCATCTCAATAGTCTTCACAGGTGAACTGGACAGATAGCAGATACCTCCAAAGCAGTCTAACTTAGTTCATTACTGCTTCTGCTCACATAGAGTACCATCTGACAGTGGTTGGAAATTTACCCCAGATAGTCCCTAAAGGAACACAATAAGTATTCATAGGATCCAATATTCACACATTATTAGCAAAAGAAAAAAAACCTGAAAAGGGGGTAAAGGGATTAGAGCAAGATTGTGATCAACACAAATCTCTAGCAAACTTCTAACATATATAGCACAGTGACTATTTCCATACCTCACCACATTCTTTCTACTTTAAACTGCTCTCTTTGGGAGTATTTTGTTAATGAAGTGTTTGCAAGTATAATTTAAGGATCTATGAGAATATGTTCAGTGAGAAAAAATTAACTGAGTCTTAAACTAAAATGAGTTCCAAGATTTAATTCTGAGACAACATGGTATAGTGGGAAGAATGTGGGATTTAGTGACCAAAGACAAGTAATCTAATTTCCTTGCATCTCAGTTTCATCTTCTGCAATATTATTAAAATAATATATAGGTAGGCAAATGGAGAGAATGAAGGGCATGGAGTCAAGGAGCTCTTCCTTCAAATCCCACAGCAAACAATAGATGAGTGGTCCTGAGTAAATCCCTTTATATTTAAAATGAAGGGGCTAAACACAATGATCTTCACTTTCTTTCCAATTCTAAAGCAACGATCTCTAAAAATCAACGATTCTTTGATCATATTTGCTGTAGCTGTCAATACACTTGTGAGGAGCAAATGAGACTGAATGAAAGTCCCATGCAAATGTCTAAATGATGCTTAAATGTTCACTATCATTAACTTTTTTCAAGAGTAATTCCAGAGTTATTACAATAAACGACTACAGTAAATTTTCCCTCCACAAAATTCAATATTTGTGGCAGTGGAAACACATGACTTTTTCCTCTGTCTGGGCTTTCTCTTTCCCTTTAAGTCATAGGTGCAAACAATAGAATCAGCAGCTCTCTCCAGCACCCTCCCCTCCTCATTGAAAGTCTTTTAAGTAATGAGAAGTTCTAGTTAGTTTTTGTAAGCCATCCCAGCTGTTCTGGAGAAAATCAGAATATGGGGATAGAAAGACACATATATGTAGTGTCTCTCAGAATTCCATGGCTTAGATTGGTATCATATGAGCAGTAGGAACACTGCCTAGGCAGTTAAGGAGGGAAAGGACAAACAGGACTCATCTGCCATTGACCGAGAGGAGTAAACAGAAATTCCTTTCAGAGATTCAAGAATAAAGCATTCCCCTAGAGGCTGAAAGAGACCATTTCTGTGAAGGGTAGGACTGTGAACCTAGGAATAAAAACAAATAAACAATCAAATAAAAAAAAGCTTCCAAAAGCCAAGTAACTTTCTCTTCTAGAGGTATAAAAGAGCTATAATCATGTTAGCTATGGTGTCAGAAAAAAAAACCCTCCAGAGACCAGATGCTCCAGAGTTGGTCGGTCCCCTACAAAGGAGATGATGAGTACTATCTTTTGGAAGAGAGCTGAATTGCCAGGAGCATGACAGGATAGATAAATGATACTTCAGAGAGAGGACCAGCAGGGGTTAGAGAGGGCAGCTGTAACAGTGAGGGCAAGGGAATACAGGACCTCTTATGGGAGTGGAGGAAAGCTACATAACAGCACATGTAGTAGAATGATGGGGAGCAGAGACAGAAAAAGTACTGGCAAAATAGAAATATATCTCATATAAAGAACCGTAGAGTAGGTGTCCCAATGTGTACAAGTGAATCCCAACTTTCCCCTTGCTATGACTAAACCTAAGACAATACCCTAAGTCAAGGAGATAATACAGGCCTATGTATGAGCATGACCTTCTAAAGGGTTTCTTGACTCATATGTTAGACAATTAAAAGTCCTTTTATTTATAAATAAAACAGTATTCTTTATCTTGGGACCCAGAGTATGGGGGCCTGGTTTCTCCTGTTGAGGTACATGATACTGATATTTCTGGATCCCATGTAGGTTGGAAGTTCTCAAGGAACACATGTACTCTTTGTATCAGGAGAGAGCTTCTCATGAAAAGGTTAAGTCATCTGCTCTCTCCTGTGACATTAAATTTTTACTTAGTATGAGTTGAAATTCCCTACTTAATTAAGTGGGCATTTCTAAGTATTAACTTCTGGCCCAAAATTCTCCTAATTTTAGACAAGTTACTTAAACATAAACCAAGCTTTCAGATCAAGAAAGCATCCTATAAGGAAATATTTGAAAGTGAGTGACAAATTATTCTTTAATACTTTGATGCCCTTGATTGCCCTCCTGGTAATCTCTAAACATCACTGTGCAATGGGTAATAAGCCAGTCAGATAGTATGTGAATTCATCTGTCTCTTGATTATGACCTATCTAAGTAAAATATGCTGTTTGTAATGCTTAATTTCCCCCAAACTTCCATACCCATTTCTCCTCTCCAGAGTCCATTCTTTTCCCTTTTTTCCCCCTTAACCTCTTCCTTGCTACTTTGTTCCCCAGTTTGGATCACTTTTTCAGAAAGGCCAATGTGGCTCTCACAGTACACTGTGTAATTGTTTTTAGGAGGTTTTCATTTCATTTATCAGTCTTTGGATGGGGATTTGAGAAGCAAGATCTGGACTATGGCTTTACTGTACTGTTGGCCTGACTGACAATAAATTCTGGTCCTCCTTATTTCCTGTTTTTCTTTTCTCCTGGAACAGCTCTGGCTGGTAGCCAGACTGCATTCCTTAGCTTTCCTGGCTCCAACCAGGCCCCAGGACAGCTGACTAGCTGGCATAGCACCCTCAGGAACAAGGGCATTCTTCCTCTTTGAAGGATTTAACTGTCATTGCCCAAGCATACCACGCTTCCTGAGAGCTTTTCATGCCTCTCATGACCATTCTCTGCCTCTGAGACTGAGTCATACTTTATCCATCAGGGCTATTGTTCTTAACCAGTTGGTAAATGAATGGTATCACATGCACCAACTTTAGCAAAGTAATTTTTATGCAGGAAACTCAGCTATAGAGACAGACTGTAGATACATTGTGATGAATCAGAGATCATTTTTATTGCAACATCTAAATCTAATATTGCACTTCCTGGCATTTACTAACTTCTTTCTAATATAATTTCCAAGGCTTGCCTATTATAAAGTACCTCTTCATTAGTATTTGTTTTCGCTGGCTATTGACTAGTTATATCAACACATCAAGTCACACGTTTTCTTTCTTGAACTTTTATTTCAAAACAAAGAAAAAGTCGTAAGGGTCTTTCATTTTGTGTTACTATGATCTGCTTTCAGAGGACTTCTATTTTGCTAATTAAGCACAAACTCCTGGCATTTGTGTGAGGAACATACCATAAAAGTACTAACGGTTTCCATTGAGTTGATCTCTGTCATATATTTAGAGCATATAAATGGAAATTGATTTTATTAGAGATGCATGCTTGGTTGTGTCAGCACTTTCCTTAGAAGTTCCTCCTTTCAAAGGTTTGTAACTTGGTTATATAAAATGGCTCTACAGCAAAAATTTAGCAAAGCTAGAACAAAGGCAATTTAGAAATCAAATTTAAAAGATAAATATGTTCAGTCACTTGTAAAATCAGAGAGGTTCATTCCTTTGGAAAGGAGAAGAAATAAAGTCACTGACTAATAAAACTGGCCTTGTGCATAAAAAAAGAGTAGGTGTTTGTCTAAACTATCTCTCTGCTTTCCTTCTTCTCCATCTAATCTATCCAGGAGACTACTGCCAAAATAATCTTTTTCATGAACAGATCTGGTCATTTCATTTTGCTACTCACCCCATTTCATTTTGCCTACCATTGAAAGCTTAAAGTCTCTTTTCTAATATTCAGGACCTTCTATAACCTGATGACTTCTGCTTTACTGTATCTCATATAATTTTCTCTGCTACAAGCATTCATTCTCTAGCAAAATTAGACTTTCCTTTGTTACCTGAACATACTTGTTGCTTCCTGCCTCCATGATTCTAGATTCAGTATTCATTAGGTTTTAAATACCATCCTTTACCTCTTTATTTCATAAATCTCTACCCAACCTTTAAAACCTAATTTAAATGTAATTTTTCTCCTAGACATTTTTAGCCACGCTATTTCCACTCAAACCATCACCTTCACTCCCTTCACACAAGAAAATTTGATTCTGTCCCTGGAACCTCCTTGAGATTTGATGAGGCAGTTTTGGCATTATCTAGCTTGGTTACAGGCCTCCGCAGCACTTCTTAGAAAAATTCCAGTCATGTCACCTGCTGGTATGTATTCCTCCACAACCTCACTCCTTTCCAGCTAACTTTTCTTTCTTGTCTTGTCTTCCCCTATTAGAATATAAGCTCTGATACATAGTAAGTACTTATTAAATGTGCTCGCTTGCTCTCATCCAAGAAGCCTTGTTTCATCCTACTCCTCAGTAATGATATAACCTTTCATTTTGTGCCTCTCTAATACATTTATCATGTATTATTTACATGCGTAATGAGAGACATAGGGGATAGAGGGCCAACCTCCAAGTAAGGAAGGCTTGAGTTACATTCTCCCTCTGACATATTCTAGCTTTGTGAACTGGGACAAATATTTCTTAGTGCCCTATGGCAACTCTCCAAGAAGATAAATTACCAAATAGTTGCTGGTGGGCAATGGCAGGCATTCCTTATACCAATGAAATCACAATCCAATAAATTCCCCTCACCCAACTGGATAGAGATTGAGAGAAGAGGGAATAATGTGTATACCTTACTCCCTTACTAGATGCTAAGCTTTATGAGGGATGGTAATATGTCCAATAACCACCCCCATTATCTAGCACCAGACTCTATACATACTTAGATATTTCTGAGTTCATACATGTGTAGATTGAAACCCATGCATGCATTACCAGTCTTTGTTTCTTGTCCATATTCTCCCACAAATTGTCTATAGAAGCTCTATTCAACATGATTCAGACCTTCTAAATCTCTTGACTTTAATATGAATACCATGAAATACATGGGTTGTCCACCAATTTTTTTCTCCCTTTCACTATGTGACCTGCATTTTTAGTCATATATTTTCCTAATGGTATCCTTTATACTGTGTGTCCTACACAATTCTTCACTGTTGAATTCTTCAGAGATAGTGGCATTCCATTGCTTGCAGATAGCTAGACAGCAAACAAAAGAATGTTGACATGAAAAAGATGGAACTTTGTCTCTGTAGTAGGTGTGGGGTTCAAAAATGCTCTACAGAATTTCTTGAAGGCTATGGAATCCACTTTCCTTCTATTATGTTTTATGAGATCAGTTCATTTTCCATCTTCAATACATGTTGAAGATATATGGACTGATAGACTAGTTCTAGAATGTGTCCCACCAATTGCATATCTCTAATACTTCCATATCCAAAATCCTTTTCTAATCATAAACTTGCTGATTTTTTTATATCTTCTCCATAATAAAACATTGTTAGAAACATAATACAGGCTACTTACATCCAAATTTAATTTGCCTTTACGTTGCTTGCAATTTTGATTCTTCTGAGATTATGGTGATCTACCTGTCACTTCCATATAGCATCTCTGAGAGAACATTCTTCTCAGTCATATTCAATTCAATTCAACAAATAATGCATTTAAAAGCTTATTATTTACAAAGCACCATACTAGACACTGCCAATATAATAACACAAATTAAACTGTCCTTTCCCTCAAGGATCTTACATTTTATGGGGGAGAAAAATATGTATACAAATTAACAATTGTTAATTATATTCAGAAAAATATAAACTATATTGAGACTTTAATGAGTATCTAATATCCAGCTTGCATGAAAAATTAATCCAAATATATGTCAACTTCTAGATGAATTATAAACTTTAAACGGTGAAGTAAAGGGTTTTTCCATAACTAATAAAATCCAAAGGAAAATAAAAACAATTCTAAAGTGTCACCTTACACTTAGCAAATGACAAAGACAACAAGAATAACAAAGGATAGAAATAATCAATGTTAATTGGGCTGTGGAAATATAAGCATATTGATGCATTGATGGTGGAATTCTGAATTGTTCCAGACATTCTCTTTAGCACTTGGGAATTATGATTAAAAATGACAAAACTGTCTCTACTTAAATATTCTCATTGCTAGGCATAGATCAATATGCCATCAAAGACAGAATGAAAATTCTGATACATACAAAGATATTTATGACAATGCAATTAAAAGAGATACCCATTGATTGGGAGATACCAGGAAAACTTGTGGTAAATTAATTTGATATAATAAAATTTCTGTACTTGTAAAAATGTTAAACACAAATAATGCAGATAAGTATAGGAAAATGTATCTGAAGTAATTCTGAGAGAATCAAGAAGAACCAGGGAAACAAAATATATATCTATAATATTAATTGATAATAACAAACTGGAATGTTACATGATTGTGCTGATAATGTTTAGCCTCAGAGAGTAGTTGAGGAAATATGTTTCCCTTGCTTCAATAGAGAAGTAAAGGGCTATGATTTTAGGGTATTCCATACACTGTCAGACATGTTTGATATGTTGGCAAATTTTGCTGATTTCCTTTTTGTTTCTCTTTAGTTTAAAATCTTTGAGAAATGAGATAACTTGATAGGTAAGGGAGGGAAGAGAGATATTCAGAAACAATTGAGAAGTAAAAAGGAAATATGGCAGTAACCATATGATACATAGATAAAGATATATCTAAGTAACCGAGTAATATAAAGGAATTGCAAGGAAAGCAAAAATGCTAATAGATGACAGGAACAGGATAGGTTTTATTACTTAGAAGTTCTTACATGAGCTGATTTTTGAAGGAAACTAAGTACTCCATGAGGAAGAGATGAGAAGAGAGAGTTCTTTCCAAATAATGGAGACTATTTGTACAAATGCATAGAAATGGAAGATGAAATACCATGTACAGGAAAGACTTAGCAGGCCTTTTGAATCCGAACAGAAAGTAGATGAAGGGGACTATTATGAAGTAAGAGTGGAAGTTCAGAAGGCATCCATGATGGGAGCACTTTAAATGCCAGCCTGAGTGTTTTAAAATTATATCTTCTGGTCCTCCTGACCACCCTCACCACCAATCCCAGTCCAAATAGCAAGTAAGCTTATAAGTAGCCAGTATAAACTAACAATAGCAAGAAGATTGCAGAGGAGAACCTAGAAGTCCCATATAGACTGTCCCAAAGATTAAAGGAGCAGAATTTACAAATGGTATGATATATTAATCCAAAATTGTATCCTGGTAATGTGCTAAATCAGAGGATGTCATATAGGCTTTACTGTCAAGACTTATGATATGTAAATCTCAAATAAGTTCCAGACATCCTCAGTAAGACAAGCAGAACACCAAATGTTACTGATAACTTTGAGATGCCATGGATATGATAACTTTAAAGTTTTACTGACAAAGATGAGTAAGGTATGTTAATGAACTGACCCAATGGTAGTAGTATTGATAAAAATTGTTCTGTTCTCCCTAAAGAGAACTTATGAAAAGGAGACTTTAAACTCTTGCCCCACTGAGAACTCTTCTGTTTCAATCTGGGTCCGTGCTGCTTAGGGCTCCCAAGTCTAATCCTTGTTCAGAGTGATTCTCTCCCTCCCCGTCCTCTTCCCAAGACTGCCTGCCCTCCTTTATCACCTTGTACCTGTCCCTATTCCATCTGTTTCTGTACCCTTTTCATTGCTCATCTCTGTGCTTTCTATGCTTGTTCACCCCTGCAACACTCTGTGCCTTATTAAAGTATAGCTGCAGCCTCACTACCTACTGACATCATGGTCTTTCCCTGCAAGAACTGGGCATGCTTGCTCTGTTTCATAATTTCATAAATTATCAATTCACTGAGGATTTGGTATTTTATGCTAGAGCAATAAGGAGACAAATGTGAGAGTGATGCGGTTAGATGTGTCTTAGTAATTTCAGTCTGGTAGATGTAAGGAAAGTGGATTGGAGAGGGAAGACTAATTAGTATGGTACTAGAATCATCTGGATGTGAGGTGATGAGGTCCTAAAGAAGGTTAAAATCTGTGTTAAGCAAGGGATGGATTCTACAGATGGTACTGGGGCCACAAAACTTGACAGTTGATTGAATACTGAGGCTAAAAGGAAGTAAATGATTAATCAACAACTATATGTTTAGGGGCAAGGCATGGAACTACTTTGGCTCACTTACCTCCTTTATTCAACTTTAAACATAGTTGGCTGTATATCCTTATATCATAGCCAATATATATATATAATGAATTACTAACAAAATGGACTGCCCATCCAACTGTATGTTATAATCTAGGCAAATGCCATTTTTTTATCTGTTTATTTTGGTGTCTTTATTTTATTTTCTGTGAGAATTACTAAGTCTTTTTTGAGAGTCCTTGAATATGATTGCAGAAGCCATGTAGTTTGGGGAAATTTGATGCAGTTAGCATAATTTCATCACCAAACAGATACACTTAGAGGAACACATCATCTATACAAAATCTATCATGCTTTTGGAATTTGCTCAAGACATTTTTTGTCCAAGACAGTGGTGAGTACCTTCAATGAGATACTGTCTCTTTGTTTTATGTCTTACTTAATACCAATAATCAGAGGATCATTGAACAAAGTGTTTCCCCCTAAAAAAATCTGAGATTGATTTATATATTATTGAGTATTCCTTTTTGTAATGATACATTTTGTTGGTATATGCTATTTTTACATAGCATACATTTCCCCTGTGTGATCTTTAATATTCAGATCCCGTACCTATTTTTTAATTTATTGTGAAATATTGACCCAAGCCTAATTTTGACCATACTGCTTTCAAGTTTTCACAATACTTATTAAATGGGAATTCATTCATAGATTATTTATGTTTTCAGGTATGTTGAACACTGGATTATGGAGTTCAATTATTTCTGATTCTCATCTAGTCCGTTTCATTGATCTATGTTTCTACTTTTAACCAGTATAACAAAATTTTGAAGAATATTGAAGCTGGTAGGATGGAATTTCAAAAAAACAAAAACAAAACTATGAGTCAGGTACCTTGGGCAATTCTGTGCAACACTGTGAAGTTAAGGGGATGATATGGAATTGGTTGGTGGGTGCAGCAACCTGCATGGGAAGAGGTAGAGCCAGATAATTGTGTAATTCTCAAAAATAAAAAAAAAATGTAGAGAAATGGGAGAATAATAATGGTCTGGAAATGGCATTGGAAAGCAAGGAGTTTGCCTTCCTTTCCTATTGGTGTTAAGATTCAGGAAGTATGAGAGAAAAACTCCAATGGGATAGGTTTCCAAGTGATGTGGTATTATTAGGAATTTAGCTAGATTTTTGATAATATGAGAAAACTATCTTTTTATGAAAAGATAGAAATAATTCAGGGGGTGGGGGGGTGGGGCAGCAGGGAGGAGAGGAATTCAAAGGGAAGCAAAGTTGTCAGTAGATCCAATACAGTTTAGACAAATAGATATTTCTTTCCATTAGTTATATTTCTTTAACACTGCCCAATACACAGGAGCCAATAATTTTGAAGATTGCCTCCCAATTGTGTAACATGGTTATAATGTTATCCAGAAAAATCATAAACATTGAAGCCTAAATTTTCAACAAGTTTATATTACTCTTTTTTTCTTATGTTAGCCACTAAATGCTCCTATAATCAAGCAATTGCACTTTTTAAGACGCTAATTAATTGTACCTGACATTGTACACCTGTAATTTTTGTGCGATCATGAGATGAAGAGACATTACTTGGGCCACATTACCTAACTTAGGTTTAGTCAGTTCCATTTATCTTCTTTAAAACTTAACTGTGAAAATATCCGTGAGATTTCTTCTGGATGAAGTATGCTGTAAAGAGTTTTTACTAAAGACTGATTACTTCTATGCTGGT
>NW_027185698.1:9953856-9964016 GCF_028583685.1 Petaurus breviceps papuanus
GCTGGTCAAGGAGATTTCAAGAAGCCAAAGGAGTTTTAATAGTTCCCAGTGGTCCACCAACAAAAGAAGGCTGTGTTGGATCATGGGCTGAGCATAGCAAGCTGTCATTTTGCTATAGTCCTTAACTCCTATCTTGACCTTTCTTTCCTGAGTCTTCCACCCCTCTATTATTATAGTCACACATATTCATCTCAACATTGTTTCTGTCTGAATTCTCCTGTGTGACTCTATCACTCACATTCTTAACCACACAGCATTTAATTATTCCCTATTTTTTGCAAACCATCATGCAAGGCAAGATTGATGATACAAGGCAAAGAAATGAAAGATGGCAGAAATCCTAGACTTTAGCCTCTGCTGAGTAACTAACTCTCCTAATCTCCATTTTCTGCTATAGCCTCGTAACTTGGCTATGTTTTCACTTATTTTTATTCTTCAGTCCAATAACACTGGCTTCCTTGCTATTCCTCCCACATGAGAGTCCATCTTTGACATCAGGCATTTCCACTGACTGAACCCTGTGCCTGGAACTATTTTCCCCACATCATTTCTGCCTCCTGCATTCCCTACTCCTTTCAAATCACAGTTGATTTCCCACTTTGTATAAGAGATTTTGCCCTTCCTCCTTAATCTTAGTGCCATTCCTCTGAGATTATCTCAAATTTATTATACATAGAAATTGTTCTTCCCAATTTCTGCATGTTATCTCTCCCATTAGACTACGAATTCCTTGAGGCTACATCCTTTTCTACTTTGCTTTCTTTGTATACCTAGTGCTCAGCATAATACTGACACATGATAGGTCTTTAATAAATGCTTATTGACTTAACTTTTTGAGGTTTAGCTCTTGTCCTTGGAAATTAGTAAATTGAGTATTTCTAGCTGTTAGACCTGATTCTTACCCTCTACCCATTCTCTGTTCCTTGTCTAGCCAAAAGTGGGATACAACAATATGTCTTTAATGATTCTGTAACAAATAGCCAATGTTAACTGTCCTAAAGAAAGTTTTGGAATGTTATCAGAGCAATAAATAAATCTGGGATTTTAGAAACAACAACATTAAAGCAAAAAGCTTTTCCGGACTTTGTAAAATAGTCTCACTTCTATTATTCACGTTTCATTGCAAGTTCTACTTTTGATGTCATATAGAAAGTTCAGCTTTTTGAGATCAATTAGCATTTTTAAAGTACAAAGAAAATGATCAAAATAACTTTAGAGACTAGTACTTAGTCCTTGGGCAGTTATGTTTTCCTCCTTTGCCTGGGAATGTTAAAGATCAGCTCCTAGTAATTTGAAATGAAGTCAAAGTGATGAACCATTTAACCTAAGATGAAAATTAATGGTTGGAAATTAATTACCTCCCTAAATATTTAATTACATAAAGATATAAAAGGCAGTGGTCAGGATCAAAAGCAATCTTTTAACATTATTTCACCTATCCTTTTTCCTTCTGATTCACACATTACATTTTTAAGAAATATTTTGAAGTTACTAACAAAAAATAAAAGCATATACAGTTTATTCTCATGTATTAGCTCATGATGACATCCCATCAACACTAAACAGAGAAGATCATGAGTTTGTTTGAAAATTCAATTTGTTTAGAGGTAATGGAATGAAGCTTTTGTTATTCCTTGGTAGAGAACAAGGTTGACCAACCATGTTATCAAGGGGAGAATCCAAGAAAAACAACTAACACAATAACAGCATAGTTTTTTTTCCCCTAATATATATATATATATATATATATATATAATATTTTCTCATAGAAAAGCAACACATTATTAGCATATCAAACCATTTAGAAAATACAGTTGAGGTGATAAAGAGGGAGATAGGCTTTCCCGATCACCCTGGTATAATTCAAAATTTGGGATGGGAATTAAAAATTTCTGTAATTTCCACTGTACCAAAATGATCAAGCACAGAAGGCCTGAAGGAGCGTCCTGTAGTCTCAGTCTGAAAGGGAATTAGTTCCTCAGTAGAAAAGACTGTGATTTAGGAATAGATTATCATCCTCATTTCTCCAGTTGCCAATGTTACTGAAAGCTGACAGGAACATGTAGGAAGCCAACAAAGAAAACAGATTTCCTGTTCACTGAATTCCTCCTACAGGTTCTGAGGAATGCTTCAGAGGGTGGCAGGAGTGGGGGCCACATGAGCTGGGGCTTAGGCGTAAGAAGAGATATGAAATCCAATACAAACTTTCCTGGCTAGTGTTCATTAAACATGTGGAAAGCATGGTTCTCCCACAGACACAGCTGCTGTACTTTTGAGAATACCTAAGATTTCTCAGGTCATAGTACTCTTGTAAACTTTCAATAAACAGGTCCATTAAATAGGCATTGGGGGGTAGAGTGCATGTATCAGTTTTGGGGTTTTTTCCCCATCTCTAAATAAAATACATTTTTTATTAACTTGAAATCAATTATGAATTTTCTCATGGAAATTAGTTGTTTTATTCCTCATGGATTTAATGGGGAATTTTCACAGTCTTCATATTGTGCTTATGCTCTACTTTTGATGGTAGTTTCTTTACAAATGTGTATTGGTGGAAAATCTAAAGGAAGCAATTTGGCAATTATAATATTCTAACTATCTAACTGAAATACCTATGACTCAATTATAGTTTTGTATTGGTAATAGAACAATATTTTTAGCAGGAGGTAGGGGGGGGAAGAAAGCATATAGAACTATTCAGAACTTGATTCTAGAAATTAAGATAAAGGTAAAATTAGGAACACCTGGCTGATTTAAAAAAAAATTAAAGTAAAAGGAATCTTTACATGATGATTTAATATAAAATGAATAAATGTGACCTAGAAGAACTAAGTGAAATTATTAATAACAATAACTAACACATAACATTGTTATCCAAAGGGCTTTAAATATTATTGTATTATATGACCAATGTGATACCAATAGTAGCTGCTATAGATATGCATGGGTATTTCCATGGTAAATTTGCAAAATATAAATAACTCTCTTCTTCAAAGACAAAACCAAAATATTTATTTGGATACCAGAAAGCCAATTCCACCATGGTAACAAAGAAGTTTATACATATCGCCAATCCAGGGAGCACCAACATTCCTAAGCCTTCCCTCCAGTTGACCTCCCCACAAACAAGCTCCCCTAGGCAAAATTCCTCCCCCTTTCACTCATGCTAGCTGGTCTGCCTTAGCTCTGCCTCACTGTCTCACAGCTCTGCCTCACTCTGTCCCAGCTCTGCCTCACTCTTCCTGCTAGACCCTTCCTGCTTCTTCCATTCAACAAGCTTCTCCCACTATGAGCTCCATGAGACTCAAACTCTGTGTGACTCAGACTCCATCACAGCAGTCAGCTGGGCACAAACTCAAAGCAGGTCACATAGGTCTATTAATGGGAGGGAAAGATCTTCCCATTCAGTTAACATTAAATGCATTCACTCCTCACAGCAAGCCTGTAAAATTGGTGCTATTGCTCTGTATTGCCAATGCAATATTTATAGTGCCCACGATCACAAAAAAAGACTATGACTATAGGTACTGCCTGACTTTTGATCGCAAAACTTACCAGATTCTCCAGATAGAAGATAGAACTGAAGAATATATTTAGACACCAGAAAACCAAATCCCCAAACCAGTAATCTGATTCCATCATAGCACCAAAGATATTCAGAAGGCATAATAACGCTGAGAGCCACAGCATTATTCAGCCTTCCCACAAACCAATACAAGATCAATATTTACTCACAAACCTCTCTGTTTCCTTAATGAGTATCCTCTCTCTCTTCCAATGTCTGGCTATCTCTGAACCAGCTTCCTGTGGGCTCTGCTTCCTGTCAACAAACTCTTCCCACCACAAGCTCCATGTGACTACAGTTAGCCTATTAGGGGCCAGAATTTACTCTCAAAGAAGGGGAGGTCTTCAAACTCCCCCCTAGGTCTATTAAGGGGCAGGCAAGATCTTCAAATTCCCATTACCTACTCCTGTTTCAGAGCTGAGAAAACAGACTCAGAAAAGTTAAGGGCCTTGCCAAGTCATCCATCTATTAAGTGTCCAAGGCAAGATCAGAATTCATGTCTTCCTAGATCCAAGTTCAGCACTCTATCTACCATACCACCACCCTATGAATGGCATAACATTCTCAAACAAATTAGAGAAAAATTAGAAAAAGAGATCTATAAATAAAATGGCAACATTGCAATACTGTTCTTGTTTGAATTTCTAGAAATGACACACCCTTGTGTGCATCCCCATGCTTTAATTGCCACTCCTAGGCTGATACAACAATTTTTTTTTTATCTGCAGTAGAATGTTATAATTTTGGTATACAGCTTTTACCATTGTAAATATCAGTAGAACTGTTTTCACCTACCATTTTTATTTCTACTCCACAATTAATGCTAATCACTGTTATTATGCTAATCCATGGCGTATACAGTATACAAGAAATAACAAGTCCCATTCTAGAGTAAACAGCCAAAACAAGGCACAGTAGACACAAATACTTGAATAATAAACAATATGAATTAGGTCACATGCTGAATAAATAGCAAATTGATTTAATTTCCTATGAATAGGCAGAACTCCACTGAACCCTGAATTTTCTTTGTGACAGATCATGCTACAGAATTTAATCCTTCATATTTATGTTTTCACATGACCCTGTCCTTTACAAGATATTGCAAACCATTGGCAAAGAATCCTATGGATCTCGAGGCTGAGTTGTTATGCTCCAGGATAGGGCTATGACACTATATAACCTCACTTGGGTGAATCAAAAATGTTTTTTCTATAGCTCCCTGAATTCCACCCCAGTGATGCATCTCATGGGTTATTCTCTGAAAATCAAGCTGGTCATTAAATAGCCTTTTTTCTTGTGTATCTCTTAGAGATGGAAATACATCAAAGATGGAAACTTCTTAAGTTCCCAGGATAAGAACCCTATGCTTAACCAAGTGTAATCAAAGGACACTGTGAGGGACATAAAAGAGAAAGACCTTTTCCTCTCTCTTCTTTGGGAAAATGTCCTATTAAAAAACTTATAGGGTACTTCTTATTCCATTTTACTCTCAGCAATTAATATAGAATCTTTCCTGAGTTTTCATCTTCTTCAACCTCTCTGAAGTATTCGATGCTGTTAACCATCCTCTCCTACTGCATACAACCTATTCTATTGACCATCTCTTGGCTTTAGAATCACCACATTTTCTTGATTCTCCTACTTATGACAGAATCACTTTCTCAGGTTCCTCTGCAATAGAATATATATATATATATATATATATATATGTATATATATATATTTTTTTTTTTTAAAGCAACTGGGGTTAAGTAACTTGCTCAAGGTTACATGGCCAGTTATTTTGTATGGGTGCTAAGTATCTGAGGCTGGAACCAATCCCGGGTCTCCCGACTCTGGGGCCGGCGCTCTTACTCACTGCGCCACCTGGCCTCCCCAATAGAATCTTTTCTAATTTTGGTATTCTTATTATACAACTTTTGCTTCTATTTAGGGCTATTGTTCCCTAATATTCTGTCATCATCTCTCTTAGAACTTAGGCCAACAGCAAGAAATCATGCTTGACATTGGGAAGAATTTTATTTTGTTGGATTTTCATATATTCAGTATTTGAGAGGACAGTCACATCCTTATACAATAGATTTTTGTTTTCATTCTAAACATTATACAAGAAAAGGTCAAAAGGAGTTGAGACTTGTCCTTAGTGACATAGTTAGTATATATGTGATCATCTGACTCCAAGTTTAGAGTTCTTTCCCCTACCCTGCTGCTAAGGAAGGAGAGGTGTGGAAGTAATATAATGGGTTGAGGCATATTTTTTTTAAAGGGGGAGGGAGATTCACAAATATTGAGAAATGCGAGTATAAAGTTATTTCTGTGTCGTATGACTAGAAAACAAATCTGGACGCTATTTCCCAACTCTACTCCCAGATAAAAATTGTAATTTCTCTAGCTTGATAGCAGGGGGAGAAAATTTCATAGATTCTTAGGAAATGAGAGGTCAGCACCTTAAATTCTGGCACTTGGGATCTCATCTTTCTTGACCTCTTTCCCATACTGCCCATTGTTATTACCTTTGTCACATTTTCTAGTTAAGTGATATGAAGGCAACTTCATATATTCATTTGCATTATGCAAAAATAATATAATATTTCTTTGTTCAGGCAAAGGGCTTATTAAATAAAATGCCTGGTTAACGGGCTTATCGGCGTTTCATTCAGTCTTTAGCATGAGCCTTTTCTGTGTATATGCAGATGTGCCTATGTGTATATATACATATATGTTACTGTCTTCAAGTGACAGAAAATTCTTAGGTAAGATATAAAAATAAAGTAAGTCTTGACTAAAATGTTCTAAGCATCATATTTTAAACATTTCAATTTATGAACTCCATGAAAAAATTCAACACTGAATTTTTCAGTTCCATGTGGACACACAACATTACATGGAATCTGGGGCTTGTTTTGGTGCCTAAATCCAAAAATCATATCTCCTTATGTTCTGACTGCTGTTATCTCTTACAAAATTAGCTGAAGTTTGGTGATAAAATTGTGTGCATGTTTCAGATGTGCATATGTACACCCATAAATACATACACATCAAAGATAGTGAAAGTCTGAGATAATCTCAAAACTGAATTGAAAAATAATTCTTTCAAGAAATATCTTCCAGCCAATTTACATAGCAACAGGATCTGGAAGCCTCTGCCAGGTCATCTCAGTGTACTTAACAAATATTGGTTGATGGGACTTGTTCCAGCCCAAGTTGGAAACCACTGTAGCCCAATTCAGGACCACTAGCTGAAGGCATGAGGCTGTTTGTTAACAATAAACATCCGTGGTGGACAGACTTAGTTCATATTGTCCAAGTCCCCTTTAATAGCGTAATTTCTTTAGTTCTGGGAGTGAGGAAAGTCCAGGGAAACAATACTGACTAGGAAAGAGGGAAGAAGGATATAGAAAATACACTATTTTTATTTTTTAGCTAATGGCCCAAATCTTTAATTTTTCAGCCTGGCAGAATGCATTGAGGACTGAGTTTGCAGTTATTTAAACCTGTGGCAATCAGCTCATCAGCTATGCTAAGCACTGGGAATACAAAAAAAGATAAAAACATGGTCACTACCCTCAAGAAGTTAACCTTTTAATAGGGGAGCCAGTATACAAACAGATATGTATGTGAACAGATTAGACAAAAGGTAATCTTGGAAGGGCAGCTAGGTGGTGTAGTGGATAGAGTGCTGGGCCTGGAATCCGTAAGACCCATCTTCATGAGTTCAAATCTGACCTGAGACACTTACTAGCTGTGTGATGCTTAGAAAATCATTTAACCCTGTTTGCCTCAGTTTCCTCATTTGTAAAATGAACTGAAGAAGAAAATGGCAAGCCAGGAAAACCCTATATAGGGACACAAAGAGTTGGATACAACTGAAAAATGGCTGAACAAAATGGTAGAAGGAAATCACTGACACTGGGCTTGGGAGGTGGGGTAGCTGTTGAATGCAAGGCTTCCTGAAGAAGGTTGGATTTTAGCTGGGTCTTGAAAGAACCCATGGGAGCTAATAAGTGAGGAGGTAAAAAAACAAACAAATATTCCAGGCAGGGGGACCAGCCAGTGGAAAGCAGTCATAGTGTCCTCTGAGAACTCTCATAGGAGTGAAAAGAAGTATAGTATGAAATGGCAGTATGAAAAAAAAAAAACAATAAGAAGGCCAGTGTCACTGGCACGTGGAGGACAGTCAAGTTAGGAAGACTAGAAAGATAGCAAGAAGCCTTGTTGTGAGGATTTTGTATTTGATTCTAGAAGAAATAGTGAGTCTCTGAGATTTACTTAGTAGGAGTCTCAATTCACTGAAGAGATCTCTTTGAGGAGAGTACTGGAAGCTTTCCTCCTTTACCTTCAGAAAATACTCATTCAGTTTGATTCTACAAGAATTTATAAAGCACTTCCTAGACCTTTCCAGATGTTGGGCATGATGTCAAGTTGAGAATGACCAAAGTCTCTGTCCTCATGGGATGTTTTTGTCCATTGTCGAAGAAGACCATGACATCAGGGAAATGATGATGTGATTTGCAGTTGACTTTGATTTGAGTGAGGGAGGTCTGTGCAAAGTCACCAGCCTTATTTTCTCTTCCAGAGCCATCTGGGTCCAGTGGCCAGATATTCTATGAGTAGTCTGAGCTGCTTGAATGCAGACCCAGCCAGCTGGGTAATTCAGCTCGTCCCCTCCCTCTCCCTCTCCCTTTGCCCTTCTCTCTTTTCCCTTCTCCCTTTTCCCTTTTCTCTTTTCCTCTCTTCTCCCTCTCCCTCTCCTCTCCTCTTGAAAGGAAGATAATTTTTAATGACTGGAAGCTGCCCAGTTAACTTGGGGTTTAATAACTAGATTCCTTTCTTCCTTCTTATCTTTTTCCTCCTTTCCTCTCCCCTCCCCTCTTCTCCCCTCCCCTCCCCTCCCCTCCCTTCTCCTCTTCTTCTTGCTCTAGTTCTCATAACCCAAGAAGCTACCAGATCCTAAGCTTGTCCTAATACTATAGAGAAAGAATTTCAGTATGAAAGGACTTGTAGAGTAGAGATCCTCAACCCCAGCTTCTGGAGACATTTTAAAAGTTTCTGAACCCTTGCCTTCTGCATAGTGTGATTACTGATCCCGAAATCTAGCATTCTGCAAACATGAGGGAAATTACTGGCTTTCACCAACTTCTTACAAAGAGAAAAGGATCACATAGAGGGACCCACCCCTGGAGGAATAGAATTGGAGCTTAAACCATTATTCAGTGGACTTTGGCTGGGCTAGTACTGTGAATTATTTGATCAGTGCAGATTCAATAGAAGTGGGCTTGCCTATTTAGCAACCCCAAAGAATTTTCCTTAAGATAGGGGTGAAGGACATGGGTACAAGCCCTTAGGGCAATACTATTATAAGCAGCTGTAGAGTATGGTAGATGGAGCACTGGATCTAGAGACAGGGAAACCAAACCATAGCTTCCCCATTTCAAAATAAGGGTGATGATTTTACCTGTAGTATTCACCTGCTCATGGTTGCTGTTAGACTTAAATAAATAAAATATATAAATTAATTTGTACCACTTGAGCATTATACAAATAACTGCCATTGTTATATCTGATAAGGAAGCACACCTAACCTCATGGAACTTAGACTATTGACTTGGGAGATTGTCTGATATTGACCATTTAGTTTGGCCCTGAATATAATGCCCAAATTTTCTACATTAGCCCAAATATAGACTATATTTATCCTCAGAAATTTGGCTTATATAGAACTTGTTTGACCTATGTATTGTGAGATAAATAGGTGCTGTAGTGGACAGAGTTCTGGACCTCTTAGAGTAAGGGAAGATCCGAGTCCAAATATGATTTCAGACTCTTATTAGCTATGTGACCCTGAGCAAGTCTCTTAAATGCTGTCTGCCTCAGTTTACTCAACTATAAAATGAGGATCACAACAGTGCCTACTGCACAGAATTGGACATAAGGATCAAATGAGGTAATAACTGTAAATCACTTATTTTTCTTATGTGCCTGGCACATAATAAGTGCTTATTTCCTCCTATTCCCTACCATCAGTCTGTAGTTCTTGGAGCAAGGAAATGAGAATTGCAAGAATTTTGTGTGGTTTCTGTTTCCTTCCAACTGGAGTCTAAGTCCTCAGGATAGAACCACATGGCAGGATGTATCGACGGCAAGTCTATGGTATGAACGTCAGGCAGTTAATTAACATTTGTTAAGTGGCTACTTTGTGGTAGGCGCTGTGCTAAGTCCTGAGGATACAAAGACAGGCAAAAAAAAAAAAAAAAGTGGGAGTTATAAGAACGTAGTGGAGTTTCTCTGTTTGTAGAGCCAGATTTATCTTGAGAGGAGTCCAAATCACCGAGTGATGACTAGGCGTCGCCCGGAGAAGCCTAAGACTTGCCACCAGAGTGGAGAAATAATTATGATAGTTTCTGGGATACTGTGACTGTGTATTTTCTTAACTTTCTATGGGGTTAAATAAAGATCGCATTAGAGGGAGGGAGGGAGAGTGGGAAAGAGGGAGAGAGAGAGAGAGAGAGAGAGAGAGAGAGAGAGAGAGAGAGAGAGAGAGAGAGAGAGAGAGAGAGAGAGACAGAGACAGAGACAGAGACAGAGACAGAGA
>NW_027185698.1:9964416-9964793 GCF_028583685.1 Petaurus breviceps papuanus
AGGAATAGAGAGAGAGAGAAAGAGAGAGAGGAATAGAGAGAGAGGAATAGAGAGAGAGAGAAAGAGAGAGAGGAATAGAGAGAGAGAGGAATAGAGAGAGAGAAAGAGAGAGAGAGAGAAAGAGAGATAGGAATAGAGAGAGAGATAGGGAGAGAGAGGAATAGAGAGAGAGAGATAGGGAGAGAGAGAGGAATATATATATATATATATATATATATATATATATATATATAGAGAGAGAGAGAGAGAGAGAGAGGAATAGAGAGAGAGAGAGGAATAGAGAGAGAGAAATAGAGAGAGAGAAATAGAGAGAGAGAGAAAGAGAGAGAGGAATAGAAAGAGAGATAGGGAGAGAGAGAGGAATAGAGAGAGAGAGA
>NW_027185698.1:9964893-9972895 GCF_028583685.1 Petaurus breviceps papuanus
AGAGAGAGAGAGAAAGAGAGAGAGGAATAGAGAGAGAGAGGAATAGAGAGAGAGAAAGAGAGAGAGGAATAGAGAGAGAGAGGAATAGAGAGAGAGAAAGAGAGAGAGGAATAGAGAGAGAGAAAGAGAGAGAGGAATAGAGAGAGAGAGGAATAGAGAGAGAGAAAGAGAGAGAGGAATAGAGAGAGAGAAAGAGAGAGAGGAATAGAGAGAGAGAGTGAGAGAGAAAGAGAGAGAGGAATAGAGAGAGAGAGAGGAATAGAGACAGAGAGAGAGAGGAATAGAGACAGAGAGACAGAGAGAGAGAGAGAGAGAGAGAGAGAGAGAGAGAGAGAGAGAAGGTTGAGGGTTTGCATAGGATCTAAAGTCCTATTTATCCAAATCAGGAGGCATGCAGATATGGCCTGTGTTCAGATATTGTCAAGGGATGTTTTTAAATGGCAATATGAGCCAAAGAGAGAAGATTTTAGGTGGTAGCTTCTAGAGTTGAACTCAGTTTCATATAAGCACAAAGCTGCATGCTGGGCTATGGATTACACATATATTTCTTGCTTACTTCTTTGCATAAATATTTCCCCCAGGAAAAAATAAACTCCTCGAGGACAGGGAATGTTCATTTTTGCCTAAGTATTTTCAATGACTCACAAAGTACCTTGCAATAGTGGATACTTACTTAATATATGCTTACAGGATTGAATGAAATTGAAATAAAATCCTTAATCCATCTCTAAAAAGAACTTAACCTAAAAATCCACATCAGAAAAATGAAGTGAATGAAGAACATTGTCCAGATTATGATCCCGAATTTCAAAACTCATAGTACTGGTTCATCACCATATGTATTTTGAACACATATGGTAGATAGGCTGTGAATTGAGTCTAAAGCTGAAAAGGCTAAATCAAGTATGCTATTTCTTTAGAAAATTGTTCAGTATTTTTCTCCTTAAAACCAAGGTCCATAGACTTGACATAAATATTTTTCTGCAGTTACCATAATAGCTAGGAATGATAGCACATATCATTGACCCTAAAGAATTAACACTCAGGGGTCAACCAAAGGGCAATGGAGTGGCATATTGTGGGCCTGAGTAAGCTGTAGCATATCACCAACAAAAGATTGGAAGGAAAAAAAATGATGCCAAAAATAGCATTAGATAAGTATATGACCAGAGAAGGGAATGGGTCTGTCATGTAGTGAGAGAAAGGGATAACTTATACTCCTTCAGTAAAATCAGTGTCAAGACATACAGAAGAAAGTCCCAAGGATGTTTTGAGGAGCCCCTCATTGTAAGATAGGGACAAAAATGATACCCAGGATGAAGCTGATTGGGCTGCAGTCACCATCATGATAGAGAGTATCCACTTAAATTAGATCATCAAGCCATGGGACTATCCAATTTAGAAATTAATTGGAATGGGCTTTTAATATGTATAAGGAGCCTCTCTAGAGTCCCCATAGGTGACTGCAGTAGATTCTTCAGGATATAGAGATTTATTTTTTCCAAAAGATGGTTCAAACTCTCTTTAGACAGCAGCAAAAAAAGTCTTAAGTGAAGCTAGACAGAAAGATAAGACAGAGAAGTGCAGACTTAACTAGAGAATGAGAAAAATGATCACAGAGCTAGAGGCTTCTCTTTGACATGTCTCAGCCCTACTAAGGTTAAGTCTTGGCTTCCTGTCTTGTCTGTGGTACTGGGGGAAAGGTATTATTTTCTCCCCACTTGTGGAGCATCTAGTAGAATAACTCAGTTCACTTCTGCTAAGGTTTTATGACCCTCCCTGCCTTCTGCCCTTAGTCTGCATGCAACATTCCTTCTCTTTATATAGTCTGGGTATTCAAGGAAATATAGCAGGATGGGTGGGGCCAGGGATCAGCAGAGGATTGGCAATAGAGAGGACTTTATTTGGAGAGAGGCCAGAATCAGGGTTGAGTTAGTGATAGTAATATTTTTAAAAAGGAAGTAATGAGAAAAAAATATTGGTGAATCATTAAAAAATAAATGAAATTTTATATAAGGAAAAAGTGTTGGGATTAATATATTTAATATGAAACATTTAAAAAAGACTATGTAGTGGAAAAAAGTTATTGTTGCAAAAAAAAAAAAGACTTTATCAGTCCATTGCCAAAATGATGATAGAAGGCAGGTATATTATTCTTCAAAGTATCACAAGAGGAAATTCCACCTCATTATAAAACAGCAACTTGTTCATATGCATAGTACCTCTAATGACCTCTCCTGATAGGGAAGGTGGGTTTCCTGCTTCTAAGAGGATCATGATTATCTGGAATGAAAGTGCCTTAGAGAGACCCAGGAGCATGACATTCTGTAGCTAGTTCTGGTTGGTTAACTTACATGGTGAAGAATAGACTCTTTTGTATTCTGGTGAGGCATTTAAAAAGACCTGTCAGCCTTGGCCTATGCACTTTTGATCATTTCTCCAGCTGCGCCCTTTGAGGATGTTACTGGCTTCTTTGCTCACATCTTTCAGTAAGAGAAAATGCTATCAGAGGGGAGGTCTTGGGAACTTCTTCCCTTTGAGGCCATGAGAAATGAACCACAGTCCTGGGCCACTCTATTTGTTTTTGGTGAAGGATACTGGAGTCTCCAATCTTGTAGATTTCAAAAGATCATTAGGGTAATCTGGCATCTTGATGTTCCAGAGTCTAGTGAGAAAGAAGTGATATTTTGGAGTGACTTCCAGGACTCCGGATCAGTGATAGCTGACATGAGAATTCATCCAATAGCAATGCCAACTTTGGTGGACTCGGTAAAAGCATTTCTGCGTAGGAAATGAGCATATCTGAGCCTTCTCACCTCTGGCCTGAGACTGATATGGAAGGCGGGAGTATTTCCCTGACAGATTGGGGGAATATTTTTAAAAGAATAATTGTCTGTGCTTTGGAAGTATACTTTTATAAGTGTTAATTAATGTTAAGTGGCCAAATAGAACTGGGGCCCAGGTTTTTAGGTCCAATATTATGTTATAATTATTCTGACTTTTCTTTCTGTTAAATAAATTTTGTTTGTTTATTTTTTGCTTTTTGTAGGAGAGGAGGCAAGGCAGTTGGGGTTGAGTGACTGGCCCAAGGTCATATGGCTAGTGAATGTTAAGTGTCTGAGGCCAAATTTGAACTCAGGTCCTCCTGATAAAAGGGCCGGTGTTCTATTCACTGTGCCATCTAGCTACCCCTAAACAAATGTTTTCTAATGAGTTAATGAACTTAGTTGGCTGATGTGTTGAATGGAACTACTGTGGTTGAGGGTTCAACAGCGAAGCCACACACTTGGCTTACTTGTAGATGTTGATTGAGTTAGTTGTAGTAGTCACCATCTTAGAAGCCACTGAATGTCATTTTGGGTGCCAACAGGATGAGCAAACCAAAAGAGAGATAGAGAAAGAAAGGGCCTAGAGTTAGAGAAGGGAATGAGGCACGCATTAAAATAAAGTTTAAAAAAAAGCTTGAAGGAACCTTACATATCACCCTATTTTGACATCTTTAATTTTCAGATGAGAAAACTGATGTGATAAATAAGAGAATAGTATGGGAAAATAGAACCCATGAGAATGAAAACAGAAAGACAAATAAAAGGCAAGAGGATTGCTAGAGATGGAATTCTTAAATGAATGATTTCTAGGACAGAAGCCAAGCTTTGAGTGACTTGATTGACAGGAACAATAGCCAGAGTGCTTTGAGGGAGAGAGCCAGAATCATTTCATTGGGTCGAAGGAATGTACAAGAAAAAAAAAATGAAGAAACCAAACAACAACAAAAACAACTAGGGTTCCAAGGGCAAGAGAAGCAAATGATACATCAGGATATTTGAGTATTTGATGCTGAAAGAGACGTCAAAAATAATCCAGATAAATTTATGGTTGCTGAGTTGTAAGTGATCTAAGAGGTCACCTAGTCTTAACTGCCTGAGGAGGTAATGATTTATCTAAGGTCAGACTATAAGTAATCATTAGATGTGGAATTTGAAGAGTATATGCCCTTTCTATCATACCATAGTGTCTTCACTTTGAATCCAAAAAAATTGACTTGGGAGATGGGAAACAGGGCAAGAAAGAACTTGACTCCTCCAAGGTGAGAAAGGCATATCAAAGGAAATGCCTTGATATAAGTCTGAAGGGTAGAAGTGTAATAGCTATCCAGAAGAAACCTGAGGTTATCTCTATAAACTGTGATGTAAAACGTAGTGAAAAGGGAATGATTTTGAAAAGGCTTTTTTGATATTTTACCTTGGGCTTTTATCTGTAGAGAATGCAGAACTATCTATTATACCCTGAAATGTTTCTGAATAAAAATAATGAATCTTATGATATATTTTAGCTCTATATTAGCCCATATCCCTCACAGTATTTCCCCACATTTCAAATCTAGCATACCAGAAAAAAAAACTTAGTTGTGCATTTAGACTATATATGTATTTTGGACTTCAGGGAACACAGTGAAGAAATAAAAAGTCATGGCTATAAAGTCTAGAGAAAGTGGTAACTGAGCTGTTCAGTGAGTCATTCCATAAACATTTATTAAGCACTGCTATGTGCCAGATACAGTGATAGCCATGTGCTTCGTAAAGATAAAAAAAAAAAACTTCTTGCCCTCCTAGGGTTTATATTCTATTGGAGTTGAACCGCATACATAAAATATGTGTAATGTAAATGCAGAGTAATTTCAGAGGGGTACAAACAGCTGTGGATATCAAGAATAGCCTTGTGTAGGAGGTGGAATTTGATCTGAGCTTTGAAGGAAGTTATGGATTAAAAGAAGCAGAGGTGATGAGTGAGTACATTCAAGGCTGGGGGGACAGTCTGTGCAAAGGAATGGAGACAGGAGGTAGAATATTATGTACAGGGAACTGAAAATGGATCTTCTTGGCTATAAAGGAGAACAAAGGCATAAATGCCGGACAGTTAGGCTGGAGCAAGAATATGAAAAAACGTTAAATAGCAAAACAAAAGAGGCAATTTGGAACCTCTGGAACTTCTGTTTTTTTTAAGCAATCGGGGTTAAGTAACTTGCTCGAGGTTACACAGCCAGTTATTTCTGGGTGTGGTGCTAAGTATCTGAGCCCAGATTCAATCCCCAGGTCATTGTGACACTGGGGCCGGTGCTCTTACTTGCTGTGCCACCTGGCCACCCCACCTCTGGAACTTCTTAAGAAGATGAGTGACTTGGTCAGACCTGTGCTTTAAGACTATCTCTTTGGCAAGTTTGCAGAGAATGGATTAGAAAAGAAAGACTAGATTAAGTGAGATAAATTAGGAGGCTGCTGTA
Organism: Petaurus breviceps papuanus; assembly: GCF_028583685.1. Taxonomy (NCBI): domain Eukaryota; kingdom Metazoa; phylum Chordata; class Mammalia; order Diprotodontia; family Petauridae; genus Petaurus; species Petaurus breviceps. Next base: position 9,970,175 of record NW_027185698.1, read on the forward strand.
ATCCTAAAGGTGAAAGGGAATGAGGACCTGAAATAGAGCAGTGGGTATTTAATTGAAGAGACAGAAGAGATAGAAGAAATATAGAGAATCATAGGTGTCCTGGTAAATATTTAACAGAATTGCAGCAGTACCCATTTCTAAGTCTAATCTGCATTACTGATATTTTTTTTTTCCATCGCTCCCTTAAGTCTTGATGATCAACAAAACAATAAATCAAGTCCTGATTTGTAATTGCCTATTTCTGGAATGTAAAGGCCCAGACTGAATCAGCATTTCACAATTGGCTCTTGTCAGTTAATTGACCTGGTTCCAGCCTGCCAATGGGGAGAATTGACAAAACTTGGCAAATATCTAGATGTTTGAGGATAGAGAAAAGCTTTCTCTGTGGTGGAGAAAATGACTTACACTTTTCTCTTGGGTGCTAGAAGTAGAGAGGAAGCTCATCATTTAACAAAGCTAAATTGGGCTGCTGTATTCCATTATGATTTATGCATAAGTGCATACTATGTGTAGTGTAATATAAGAAATATTCAGGAGTGAGATTCTTCTCTGGCTGGGTGAAAATGATGGCATCATAACAGCTTATGGTAGGAAAAATCAGAATAAACAGAGGTTCTTTTCCTATGTCATATTAGTACACAGTGTCAGATTTTGTGAGTTCTGTGGTTTAACTTCATTAGTTTCATTAGATTAGAGATATTTAGGTGGGAATAATCTGTACATATATTATATCAATGCCTAAAATTATCCTAATATCTTCAAAATTATTTTTATGAGATTTTTACCATTCCTGTATTTAATGAAGAGGGAATAAAACCATTTCCCCTTCCCTCTTCTTGGGGGAAAAAATTCTCAAGTAACATAGTTGGAATGGCTAATTAAAAAGCTTATGCATCTTGCCTAATTAAAAATAGTTATTCAAAAGAACAAGACAGCAAAAATAGCTATATATAGATAACTCTAGACAAAGAGCCTGGAAACTAGGAGTGGTAGAACATCTCAACTCTCTGAGTTCAAGTCCTTCTACCCACTGCATTTTCACAGGCAAACAGATTGTTTCAAACAATCCCAATCAGGCTTTAATAATCTCTCCAATGGTGGCACAGCTAGAAGGCAAAGATTCTACAGCAAGCCGCTTGAAAGTTTTCTTCGCTGAGTATTATGTCCACAGCCCAGAATGTGTTAGTCATTAAGGAATTGGAAGAAGTCTGTTTTTTCTTTAGTAAATTCAAAGCATCCTTGAATGGGAAATGGGCCCAAGGCGAAGTCTGGGACATTCTGTAGTACCTCAGATGTCTGAGATGACAGGAACTACCACCCAAAAAAGTAGGAAGCATTTGTACAAAAATCCAAAATGCATCATGACATAAGGATCCAAGATATGACACAACAATCTTTGACAGTTGAATGAAGAAAGTGGGAGGACAGAATTTTGAGTAGAAATGCCAAAAGACCAAGGCTTTGTTTGGAGGCCACTGGAAAATCTTCACTTTGTTGCCTTTCTTGAGACATAGGTTTTCCTCATGCTTCAACAGAAAATAGAGAAAAAACTATTAGCATTCAGAATGTTATGCCCACTGTCTCTACAGGACCCTCAAAGATCTTGGAGACTAAGGAAACTGATTTTAGTTTTTAAACTTGTTGACTTTGGGTGACAAGTTCTACTCTTTCAGAACAAATAAAAAAATAAATCTGTATTTAACAATGATAATGTTTTTTTTTTCTAGTGGGAAAAAATTTAGGGTGATGAAATAAATATATAAATGCTTCATTGCTATAATAGTTCAAAATTTCTCAGAAAGTCCACCTTCACAATTTAGGGGTTTCTACTGTGAAAGAAGTAAAATGAGATCAATGAAGTTGTAAAAACAAACAGCAATTAGAGATCAAGGTTCCCAATAATAAAGTTTTCAGCAAAGATGGGATACTCATAGACCAAACATCTCTAACTAGTCCATCTTGAAATTCAACCTGATTAATCAAAGAGGTTCATAGTTTGGGTCATCCCTTCCTCTTTAGCGTAGTAGGAATTTCGCCGTGAAGGTTTATTTTGAGTAAATAAGAAAGGAAGTGTGATATATTGGATTGGGTCTGATGTTTAGAGTCAAGAAGACCTATCTTTAAGTTTGACACATTCTAGTTTTGAAACCGTGGGTGTCACTTAACATTTGTGTCCCTGAGATGTCATAAAAATGAAACTGAGTAAATCTTAACAGAGAATTATTTCCTATCCCAGTTGCAGGCACAGCAATCATTTTAAAGTCACCTATCTGAATTTACTCAGAACACTGACTGGTTAGAGCAGAAGTCAAATACCAAATCCCTACATGTGATTGCAATAACTAATATCTTGTTGTAATTGAACAACCAATCAACTTGGAAAATGGGAAATGGATAAAAGTGAAAATACTGCCTCTTGTATAACTGATACAAAAGAAAAGGACAGGGGCAGCTAGGTGGCACAGTGAATAGAGCACCGGCCCTGGAGTCAGGAGAACCTGAGTTCAAATGTGGCCTCAGACATTTAATACTTACTAGCTGTGTGACCTTGGGCAAATCAGTTAAACCCAAATGCCCTGCCCTTCCCCTCCAACAAAACAAAAGAAGAAGGAGGAGGAGGAGGAGGAGGAGGAGGAGAAGAAGAAGGAGAAGAAGGAGGAGGAGGAGAAGAAGGAGAAGGAGGAGGAGAAGAAGAAGGAGAAGAAGGAGAAGGAGGAGGAG
>NW_027185698.1:9972905-9978072 GCF_028583685.1 Petaurus breviceps papuanus
AGAAGGAGGAGGAGAAGAAGAAGGAGAAGAAGGAGAAGGAGGAGGAGGAGGAGGAGGAGGAGGAGGAGGAGAGGCTGGATGGTCCTGGATATAGATTCCTTAGGCAATTAGAGAGTTACTGGAGTAGAAAGATGTGCAATCCCTCCTGAGGAGTGACAAAGTAAAATCTAAATCATGACCTGAACAAGCTTAACCAAAAGGATGCTCCAAGTTGATTATCAAGCTTTGTTCAGATTCTGGAATTGGGCAGTCCAAGTTGATTTAAAGGTAGTTTTGTGGTTTTTTGTTTTGTTTTGTTTTGTTTTTCCAGATCCTGAAATTCTCAGGAGTGGAAACAGCAATAACTAGAAATTTGTTACACAGGACATATACTACAGTCTCTGCTTAGGGGCAAGCAGCTAAAAGAAACCTTCAATTCAATTTTTGAAAGATTTACTTAGAGGAGGAGTGTAAGAGAACTGTTAAATATCAGTAAATCATAATAATAGAGGACATTTACATAGCACTTAAAGTTTTGCAAAGAGATTTAGATAAATAATCTAATGTTATCTTTACCACAACACTATGATATTGATGTTATTTTTTATCCCCATTTTACAGATTTGGAAACTGAGGTTGAGAGGTTATACAACTTGCCCAGAAACACACGTGTAACCAAATAATTAAGGCAATGTTCAAAGTCAGGTCTTCCTGACTCCAAGTCCGGCACTGTGTATTCTCCACAATGCCAAACCCCATCAGGTCAACAAACAAACAAACACAAACCTATTCTGTAGCACAGGGACCTTGATTCTCTTTTTCTCCTCTCAACAGAGCTGTAGGCCATGTTGAGGATTCTGCTGTTAAGGAAGAAGCTCCGTGTCTTAATTATTCTTGCTAAGTGTTAAATTCTGTTGTTTCTAGCCGCAGAAAGATTACAAGGGCTTCCAGGATCTTCTGATATCAGTGTCCTGAAGAAAAATTCTGCTCATCCCACCCTAGTTATAGCTTTGGACTGAAATGAGTAGGAAAAGAAAGACAGGAAATAAGTTTTGGAAGTCTGTACTGGATCAGGTGTAGAATAAAGATCTAAGTCCATGAGAAAAGTTGGTGGCTGATTGCATATTAGTTGCATAATTCAACTCATTTTTCATAAAGGTTCATTTTTTTATGCCAATTCTTTCTACTACCTGTCCTTTGCCACATCATAGTTCTGAGGCAGATCTGCTATGCCATGTCTCAGACACTGCATACTGCTTCAGGAAATGTCATCTTGCAAAAGATATTACAATCAAAAGTAGTATAAGGAAGACATCAGTGAAGAGCACACAGTCATTTTCTTTTTCTTTCCTCCCTTTTTTTTGGAGGAGGGAGGTGAAGCAATTGGGATTAAGTGACTTGTCCAAGGTCACACAGCTAATAAGTCTCAAGTATCTGAGGTTGTATTTGAACCCAGGCCCCTCTGACTCCAGGACTGGTGCTCTATTCATTGCACCACCTAGTTGCCCCTCACATAGTCATTTTCAAACCATGATTCATGAGATTGAGAGGAGATTGGGAAAACAAAATTTGAATATTATTTGAAGAGAAAAAAATAAATAAAAAGGAATTTTCTAAAGTAGATCATTCCAGGAGAATGCATAGTTGAAGCCTCAATGAATTTAATAACAAATGATAAAATGGAATATCTGTTGGTATTTCTTTAATTAATTATCTATTCTCATCCTCACTGGGAATATCACTAACACATTTGAGTTCTACCACCTAAATGCCCTAGGTATTATGTGACTAAGTGGCAATACTTCTTTAGAGGATGAAGTAAGGAAGACTGATCAAAGACATACCAAAAAAATCTGTCAATATCATTTTTTAAGGACTACAGGAATTGATAAGTCAATGAATCTTAATGAATAAAATATTCCAAAAGAATAGAAAATATTGTAGTCTCTCTCTTTATATCTCTCTACTTTTTCCAGAGGAAGACAGCAACAATTACTAACATATATATCTGATTTTCACCTCTATATAAACCTTTTGAGAGTGATCTATCCATGTATTAAGTGTATCAATGAAAACACAAGGAGAGAAATAAAGCAGACTTTCATGGATGATTTTCTTCAGCAGGCCATATTTTTATGTTCATTCAGATGAATTACTAGAAAATATAAGACCCTTCAGTGTTTATTGCTTATTGATTAAAAAAAAAAACAATTGGACTCAGCAGCAAAATAAATTTGTCTTTGAAGGCTCTCCAGCAACATTTCTGCCAGGCATATGCTAAAATTATATAAGATAGAATGACAGATGGAACTCTGGAGATAACTTTGTTCAATTATCTGCTGTGTAATGAGATCAAGTGAGGTGTACAGCAAGGAGATATAAGCTTACCGAAGGTGCTTGGCATTGTCATGGAAGAAGTCTGGCAGAGATTCCAAACAAAAGAAGAATTCCCTTTCACTGGCACAATTATCCAAATATTCTAATTTTCAAACTCACTAAAGTAATTGTATTGATCTCTAGAGTACTTCAAGTGTTCAATGAAATTTACCAGAGCACTAAATGGATAGCTAGACCCATCCATACAGGAAACAAATAAAATTAATGAAGACTGCTTTTTGCCCGTTTTAGCAATGTTGACTTTTCCAGTGTAAATCTTCAGTATAAATAGGACTTTTCCAGGTAGGTTGGAGATATATACAAAATTAGGGAAAACCAATAGAGAGCTGGACAGTCATACTGATGCTGAAGATTTATTAAAAGAATCAGAGGGAAGCCTCCGATTCATTCCATGAGGGATCTATAGAAATATGTAGACAGAAAACACATAGATAAGGAAGGGCTGCAATCTGCGTTGGGGGAAGAAGTGATAGAAACATTCATCTGTTACTTGGGGGTGAAGAGCGGGTAATGGCTGTACTGCCAAACTTCTTCCATATGAGATGTTTTGAAGAATGCTGGCTGTGCGGTAAAAGGACTTAAGCTGAGATTCTGATTCTGCCTTTCACTATCTGGATGGCCTTAATCATAATATTTAATTTTGCTGGGCCCCAGTTTTCCTTTCTGTAAAATTGGGAGGTTGACCTAAATAATCTCTAAGGTCCCTTCCAGTGTTAGATCTATAATCCTAATTGCAGTGTCAGGTTCAAACTTCCACCCCCAAAACTTATCGCTTCCCACTGTTATATGATCTTAAGATTTTCTAGAAAGGATAAAAAAATTATAACTTCTGAAAAATAGTTGGGAACCCTGCCATTATCCAATTCATGGTCTTCACTTGAAAGTTACTACAAAGGAGTATTTTGAACCCACAGTTCACTTTGGCCTTGAAACCTCAACTGGAATAAAGAATTTTTTAAAAAATCAATAAGCTCTTTATATTTTATCTTTCTCAACTTTTAATTTGGTGCTATATTACCTTCTATAAACAAATGGTAAGTGAGCTATTCAGCAAAAGCTAAAATTCACAAAAGTCAGAATTTCCTAAGCCAAAGAAAAATTCTGCCTATAATGCAACCAGAATTATTTGCAGACCCTGTCAACTCTTATATTTCAGTTACCTGTGTATCCCAAATTACCTGGACCATCTTTGTAAATCGATCTTTTCTCTTTTCTGAACTGCCACTGGAATTATTAAGAATACTGAATCTCCGAAATATTGGTACTGAAAGTTGCTACAGAATTTCCAGAAATATTTTAAAGTGATATTCAACCAGATTTTTAGAGCTTCCCTTCCACACTCCTGAAGGTGTATATGTGAGGGCAGGGAATAAGCATCAGCACACTGCACCGGGTACTATGCTAAGCACTTAACACATGCTATCACATTTGATTCCCACAACTACCCTATGAGTACCTGGATGTGAATTCTTACTAACAGCTAAGAAGGATTTCTAAGAATCAGGGCAGAATTGAGACTTAGAGATTAGAAAAAGGGAAAATAGTTAACATTTGCATGTTCAGATTTTCTAGAACCAATATAAGCTTTAGGGAATGCTGCTTCAGGTAACTTACGGCAGGATTCCATTTCAATTCACAGAGAACAAAATAGAAACTGTTGTCAAGGAAATGTTCATCTCATCTCACAACGATGAAATCCACATGAACATACACTTAATATACCTATTTTATTTAGATATAATAATTGGCCATAGCAAATCTTTGGATATATATTAGTAAACATAAGTAAAATAATAAATGACATTTATTATTTCACAAATATTTACTGAGTGTTTAGTGTGTATAAAGAAGGCTAGTGGTTTCATTCTGAAATGACTTTACATTGACACTATATCTCTTATTTACTTTTTTTTTAAATGTATCATCTTGCCCATTAAGTATAAGCAGAGCAGAGACTGTTTTTTGCCTTAGCCCAGTGCTTAACCCATGGCCGGTATAAAGTAAGGCTTGATATATGCTTATTGATTGACTGCTTGACTAAGCACTTCAGGGTACTTGGATAGTAGTTGGATTCATCACTTGGATTAGACAAAAGGTACAGTGTCCGTATGTAAAATGGAGTTTATGATTATAAGCTTCTTGAGGGCAGGGATTTCTTTTGTTTCTTTTTATCTCCCTAGTACTTAGCAGTGAGCTAACCATAGAGTAGATGCTTAAGAAATTGATTGACTGATTGATTCCTATAACCAAGCTTTTATTGTAAATTCCCTTCCTGTAAAGAAGAGAATGCATAGTTGAAGCCTCAAAGAATTTAATAACAAGTGATATAATGAAATTTCTATTGGTATTTCTTTAATTAATTATCTATTCTCATCCTCACTGGGAATATCACTAAAACATTTGTGTTCTACCACCTAAATACCCTGGGCCTAGAGAAATGTAAATTTTGATCCTGAATCCTCACAAGATATTTTGGAGTTTATGGGCTTAAGGACCCTTCCTTAAACCCAAATCACTCTGGCTCTCATTGATTGGCCAACAATATGTCCCAGGCCATGCCCCACTTGGTCTTTGTTTGAGCCTTGATTGGTCCAGAGTGAATGCAAATAACATCTGTTTCTTTTTGGACCAGAAACTCTGAGAGTCTTCCCCTCCCAGATTCCTTCTTTCCTTCCTTCCTTCATTTTATCTATCTATCTATCTATCTATCTATCTCTCTCTCTCTCTCTCTCTCTCTCTCTCTCTCTATCTATCTATCTATCTATCTATCTATCTATCTATCTATCTATCT
>NW_027185698.1:9978082-10159482 GCF_028583685.1 Petaurus breviceps papuanus
TCTATCTATCTATCTATCTATCTATCTATCTATCTATCTATCTATCTATCTATCTATCTGTCACTAGGTAAAAGAAGTCATTCTATGCCTCATTTCTTGCCTAAGCTTAATTATTGAATGAGGGTTGCCTCAGTCAAACTGAGATCTGTTTAAGACCTTAGTTTAAAAAGGCCAAGGTCTCCCACTGCATCCAGGGCCATCTCCAATGCTTCTGATCTGTATCTGGGCCCTGAACCCAGATAGCTCTGGAGGAAAAAGTGAAGCTGATGACTTTGCACAGCCCTCCCTTGCTTAAATCCAATTCACTTGCATGTCTTGGCATTACCTCCCTGATATCATGACTCTCTTCAAGAAGCAAGGACGATCAAAAACAGGGGCTAAGCAATTGCAACAAATTCATGAATCTCTTTCTTTGTATAAAAAGGAGAAGGTCTGTGCATTTTGGTGAGTGACAGCAAAGTCATCCTTGCTCCTGAGAGCTAGTCCTGCTGTGGTTCCCCTAGACAGCCGTCAGTACATAACACAGACAGGAAAGAGCATGCACAGCATTCTCTTAGATCATTTTTGGAAATACTCTCATTGACCTAGTAAATAAGCAGCTCTTTTCAAAACTTGCCTTGGTAACTCTGCTATTAGAATAAATTAAGGGATTCATGGAGAAGAGAAGAGACACACAAAGAGATTGAGAAACAGAGACATATTATAAAGGTAGAGTCAGAAAGATGCTTTTTTAAAAAAGGATTTTGACTCTGACAGCCATATTTTTAAAAGCAGAGAAATTGTTTCATGTAGATATTCCATTGATTAGAAAGGTAAACCAAATCTAGTTGAGTAATTAACATTATAATATGACCACAATGATGTATCCCACACAGGAAACATATGTTCCTACTAGAAATTAGAGGGCATGGCATTATTGGAACATTCTCAGAAATTACCTAGTAGGCAACCTCATTTTCTCATATCACTCAGCTTGATGTCTCTTATTATAATGCCTATACATATTCTAACTTATTGTGGTTATTTTTGTAAATGTCTCCTCTCTCTACTGAATTATAAGTTCCTTTAGGAATGGGCTGTGTTTTCTTCATATTCATATACTTGTTTTAAACATTATTTTCAGAATCTAGAATAATGCCTAAGTACCTAAGCATGAGATTTAATAAATATTTGTCATATTGAATTCAATATTATTACTGAAGTATTCATTTGATTAACAGGCACTTATTAAGGAATTACAAGGTTTCAGGCACTCTGCTGGTTTGGGGAGATATAGATAAAAAAAAAAAAACAGACAATCCTACCCTTGAGGAGCTAACCTGTTTCATTGACAGGCAAATAACCAAATACTACCTCCCTTTACTCAGCATGGAACTATATATGCAATAGGAACAAAACAGTTCTTTTTCATAATAATGTTTTTGCTTTAATATTAGCTGGAGTTTTTTTTTTTCAAATGCCTTTTGGTTCACTTCATAAAGATCTCATATCGTCTGTGATCACTAGAAAAACATTAGTATCCTCCTAAACTTTAAAAAAGTGTAAGAAAAAAAGATAAACAGTCTTCTTTCATTGTGGCCACAGAGTTCCCACTGACTCAAAAGATTTCTTTATTAAAAGGAGATAATAGCTTTATGAACAAAGTGGAAAATGTCTCTAAAATGCCCTTGGATCACAGCATTCAATAAGTAGCATTTAGTCTGCTCGCCCCAGTCATATCAACTGGTTTTTATTTTAGTAAAAAGAGAAAAATTTACTTAGGCAAAATTAAGATCTCCACACTTGAATTTTGACATTAAAGATGACTCATTTCATTGAAATTGTCATCTCAATTGCAATATGCAAATGCCTAGTAAAGTCAATGAGGTTTCACCTGGTATGCGTAGGAAATTGATATGAAATTGACTCCAGTGTAGCATTTTATGCAAAGCTGCAACCTTTTTTAATCTTTGTGTGCTTGCAAGTATGTGAAGTGATTAGTCTGTTTAAAAGACTCATTGCCTGGGAAAAAAATCATTGCTGAAAAGTGCCTAGACTTCTTTTCTATCATCATCTTAAAATATAAAACCCCTGATCTTTAAAGAGGTTCCTTCACAACATAAACCTTACTCATAAAACTAATTGACCCCAGTTCAGTACTTAAATAAGACTGACAGCCTCACTATCCCAGAAAGAGGTGAAAAAGTATATCCTTTGTCTGTACAAGAAATGCATATCTGGGCATGCTTTGTTAGATTGTAAGCTCCTCTGTTAGACTATAAGTGTCATAGAGGTAAATATTTAGTACAGCGATTTTCACATAGTAGTCATTAAATAAATATAAATTTATTTTAAAGTTAATTTATTAATATTAACTAACATTAATATTAAATAAAAATAAATCACATCTATCTCTTTTTTCTTCTTACTCTTCACCAAGTTAACCTTCTTTCTGTTTACAAAATGTTTTATCTTCACCTTCTATCCAGTAATCTACCCAAGCTATCTTATTATATGACCACTGTCACACTTCTATTCCATTCATTCATTCATCATCTTTCCATTCCATTTATTCATCCATCCTTCTATAACTACTCAGAAGAGAATATATTTTAATTTTTTATATCACTATGAAGTGTGGAGCTGTATGCCTTGTTTTAAAAAAAAAGACAGTACACATATAATTAGTTGTCTGCTGATTAAGAAAAACCATGGATATACATGCACAGTAATAATTGTTGACATCCATATATTTCTCTCAAATTCTCAAAGTACATAATATATTGAGTAGACATCCACTGAAGCTTCTAACAACCCTATAAGGTTGGTACTAGAGATAGTATTATTTCCATAATAGAGACAAGAAAACTGATCCTTGGAGAGGTTAAGTCACTTGTGCCCAAGGTCAAAGGTGGGGGATCCAAATATAGGTATTTCTTACTCTTAAGTTCAACATACTATTCACAATATATATATATATATATATTCACAATATATTCATTAAGCTTTGATGGACGAGAATGTGAAACAAAATAAAGTGCTAAAAGAAGTATCAGAATATTTGGGAAGAAATCTGGGAGGTGAGGGATTGGCAGAAAAGGAAAAGGAACAGTGGGGATAGTTATGGGGTGAAAGTGAAAAGATAGAACATGAATTCATTTTTAGATAAAAGCAAGATATTTGTGCAGAAAAGTTGAGCAGACAGATGGAGATTGGCACTTGGAAGATACTAATCCTAGAAATATAGATTTGTATCATTTTTGTAGGGACTATTGCTGAATACATGGAAATATAAAGAATTTTGTAGAAGGCAGCTGTACAGAGAAAAGAATGGAGGTTCCCGGGGTGAATATTAATGAAACCCCGTATTTAGGAGAACAAAAAAGCAAAATTTTAATCACAGAATCATAGAATGTCAGAGTTAAAGATACCTGATTAGTCAACCCACCCTGAAGTTGAGACCTAGAGAGATGAAGTAACTTTCCAAGGGGACACAGCTAGTAAGCTGAGGAACCAAAATATGCATCCAGGTCTTTGAATATAAGTGAGTGCACTAACCATTCTTTCCCCCTCCCCTACAGTCTAGATGACAACTTTAAAATAGTTTCAACAATGAAAACTGAAAGTGCTTTCAGCATGATTTGAAGACAAAGCTAACAGCAAAGTCAGCAAATAGACTTCCAATTTGTCATTTTCCACTTTGCCCCTTTTCTGACTCAATGTACTTGTTCTATGCTAATGTCATTCTTCTGGTGCCTGAGGGTCAGCTCCCCTCAAAACATCACAGAAGCAGTCTGGTATAATGCAGAGAATTCTGGATTTAGAATCAGAAGATGTGAATTTACACCCTGGCTCTGCTAGTTATTTCCTGTAGGAATATAAATAAGCCACTTAACCCTTTTTGGTCCAAGTTTCTTCATCTGTAAAAAGAGGGCACTGTATTCGATGATTACTAAAGGGTCTTTGTTGTTTTATTTCTATGATTCTACTATCTCAAAATTACCTTCTAGGGCTAAATCCTGTGAACTGATATTTCACAATGGGATGTATTGCCTTCTTGTTGTAGTTCATTTGTTATAGTTGTGTCTGACTCTTTGTGACCCCATTTGGGGTTTTCTTGGCTCATTTTACAAGTGAGGAAACTGAGGCAAACAGGTGTAAGTGATTTTTCCAGGGTCACACAGCTAGAAAGTATCTGAAGTTAGACTTGAACTCAGGAAAATGAGTCTTCCTGGCCTCAGGCATGGCACTACTGCCTGCAACATTGTCTAGGGAAGGAGAGGGCAGGAACTATTAAGGCAATGAACATGCAATGAAACATTCTCTCATTTTGGAATTTCAGGCATTCTTAGGCACATTAATAGTCTTCCTTGAATCTTTGAAGTGTAACAGGTTGCTTACCCTGTTTCTCTCTCTCTCTCTCTCTGTATATACAGATGTGTTTAATTATATATACATACATACATATACATGTGTATATGTATGTATGTATGTGTGCATGCATGCATGTATTATGGCTATCTCTGTCTAGATGCTACTTTGGGGAAATTCAATTCCCTTTTTTTTTTTTAAAAGCAATTGGGGTTAAGTAACTTGCTCAAGATTACACGGCCAGTTATTTCTGGGTGTAGTGCTGAGTATCTGAGCCCGGATTTGATCCAGGTCATCCTGACACTGGAGCCGGTGCTCTTACTCACTGAGCCACCTGGCCGCCCCTAAGCAATTAGGGTTAAGTAACTTGCTCAAGGTTACATGACCAGCTGTTTCTGGGTGGGTGCTAAGTGTCTGAGCCTGGGATTTGATCTCCAGGTCGTCCTGACACTGGAGCCAGTGCTCTTACTCGCTGTGCTACCTGGCTGTCCCAAAATTCAATTTCTTATTATGCCTGTACTGTCTTGAAATAAGTAAAGAAAGTAAGTGTTCAGAAATAGATCCTAGTATATCTCTTGTGTAGACATCTGATTAGTTTTAGAGATTTGATCTGATGCTGGACTTCGAGATTTACAAGTTTAGGGAAAGCATTTGAAAAACTAGGCTGACAGTGAACATCTTAAAAGAGGCCATATCCAGTAGATCCTTACCTAGCATACTTGAAGAAGGTTGAGATGCTAAGAAAAAGTGACCCCACATCTCTAAAGAGATGTCTTTTTTGAGATAGACTCTCTCCTAATTTTCACCCTAGGCAGAAACACAGGAACACAGCATTAAATAGATCAAAGGTGAGCTTGAAATCGACAGGAGATTTCCCTTTTGTGCACACAGACAACCTTAAAAAGAAGTGCCCTAGCAGGGGTGGGAAAAGTGAACTTTTCCCACTTGATTTCTCTAGCCAGACACTTTTAAATTGTGTAGGAAGAATGTTTCTACTGAGATCCCTTTGGAACAGAACCTGTGGGAGAATTGGCTCCAACTGAGTGGGAGGTGAAGTGACCATGGTCTTGAATTTGTTAGTTCAGCCAAAAATCTGTAATGGAAAACCTATTTCAGAATTTATCTATGGTATTATTGTTCAAGTCCAGTCTTACAAATTGTGCTTTATATCTATTGCTAAAGTTATAAAAGAATAAAAACTCTTCTATTGATCACTACATTCCTTGCTTCCTTCTATTATTCATTTTTCTCTCTTCTCATTTCTGTTTTCTTTGCCTTTCTTTTCATCAGCTTCTTTCTCTTTTCCCTTTTGCTTTTCATCTTTTTTCTTATCTTCTTAATCCTTTTTGTTCTCTTTTCCCTCCTACTTTTGCCTTTTCTTTTCCTTCTTCCTTCTCCTCCTTCTCTTCTGATCTTTATGGTCTCTGATCTCAGTGAATTGCTAACCAAAGAAATATATTCCCACATCTCAACCAAAGCAGCTCCTGCCTCTTGGTCAAAACTGTAGCTGATTAGTATTCATAGAAGATAATTTCTCTACCTGTGACAATGCTAGTAGAAAAGTCTGTCATACTGATAGTCAAGTGGGAGGATTTCTCCAATGATTACTGCCTTTAAACCTGTGGATGACAATATACTGGCTGTGCAACCCAAACAAATCCTAAATTGAGAGAAAAATCAAAATCACCTAATGTTCTTCTATTTGTTTTCTGCCCATAAAAGACATGGAAAAAAATCAAAGTGGCATCTGGAAGATTCCATGCAGTTTTTCAACATTGCCAGGAAGTATCTTTCATGTCTTTATTTACATCCTGATAATTGATATAACTGAAGCATATCTAAAGTTTTACCAAAAGGTGAATAATTGGAGGTTGTCATTTTTGACACAGGCTATGTTGCTCATCCCTTTCCTCCTTTCTTTCCCAATAATACTCACTGCCTTGAAGCAAGTTCTGTGATAACAGAAGGATTCTCAATTGCATTTCTTCCCTTCAAAACATTCCTGGACTGACAGAAGCTTTTGGAAGCTTTCCCCCCCTCCAATTATTCTCTCATATAGTTTGCTTAAGGAGAGAACTGATAATTCCTAGGCCTAGTCAAAGATTTTCAAAATAACTACTGTGATAAATTTAACTTTTAGAGTTTCTTTAATTCAGAGTAGCTCCATGTAGGACAAAGTAAAGAGGCAGGCTGACTCCTGTCAGATTATTTATGTTGTAGAGTGCAGAGATAGCCATATTGGATTATTCAGCCTTCCCTTTTCTTTCCCAACCACATTCCCCCAAATCCATCACAAAACAGAATTTTAGAGATTTTATATTTTGCTCAAATCAATGAAATTAAATAATCACTCTCTGAATATGTCATGTGTGGTCACAGCCCAAATTCCTTCCTTGAAAACATTGACTTTGCTTCTTATCCTATGGTATCAATTGTTAGCTCAGCAGTACTATTAGTTATTGTTTATACTGTACTTTTATGTCATTTGTATTAATTTGGGAACAGCATTATCTAAGGTGAGTTAGCAATGTCATGCTGTTTTTGGAGCCATGTGTATTGTAGTACCTAGTGGTCAAATAGTTTGAATGTACATGATTTCAAGGGAGACATTTTTATAGTATCTACCTTGTGCCAGGCACTGTGCTAAGCTAACCTGGGGATGATAATCACTCTTCCTTAAGGAGGTATTACCATAAAAATGCATCATAAAGTAAAATGATATTTAAGCATTTCATAATGCTCTTTAAAAAGTTATTCATTCTACTACCTGTATAATAGGACTTCAACTTTACAAAGTACATTTTTTTTAGTTATCTTGTGCCCTAAATTAACTCAAGATTTAATGAAGATGATGATAGTCTTGATGCAAAGCAGGAATGAATTACAGTGACCCAGATTTGAGTATTTGATGAACATCCCCCACTCTAGTTTCTTCTTCACTTAGACCCTCTCATCAAGAAAGGCACAGGTCTATATGGCATCAAACCTTGTATTTCTTGCATGATGGTGAAACTTAAGTAGTCTGTGTGCATATGGAGCACTGTAAATTAGGACTCACTGGCAGAACTCATTGGCACTCAGCTCACTTTCCTGGCATAAATTGGTTGGTTCTTTTCTTTTGTTTTATACTGTTTTAGTGTCCTGTTTCAAGCTCACATGGCTCTTAGAGTTAGAAAGTGATTTTATTTTATCTAACTCTTAGAGAAACAAGTAACTAAGAGTTGTCTGTCTTCGTTTCCTTCAAGTTTAAAATTAAACTAATCCAGTTATTCTTGTTTTCTTCCCATCTCTATAATATAAATCTATTTCAACTGGCAGTTAATTTTTTTATAATCTCCTCATAAAGCTTTAATAAAAAATTCACTCAAGCTACTTTCTAAAGATATAAAATGTTCCTATTTTCCTCCATAGGAAGAATATTATCAAGTCAGTGGTAATTGTAAAAGATTTAGGTTGACACAGAGACATCAAACTGGTTTATGTGAAGAAGAGGAATAGATTTTTATTTTAGCCCTTTTCTTTTCTTGATTTCACTATTTGTTGTGAGATTCTAAAGGAGATTTTTATTTTAAAAAATTAGTAATAATGCCTTTATTGTTCAGGTCCTGCTAAAGTTATCTGACATTGCTTTATTGAACTTAGGACATTTTCCTCCACTTGTACTTTGTAAAGTTTGCCCACCTGCTTAAACACTTTTAAAAATGGTATATATGCTCCCAACAAATGTCAGTTCCTTTAGGGAAAGGTATTTTTTTTTAATTGCATCCTTAGAACCTAGCCCAGGGTCTGATATACAGTAAGTGCCTAATAAATTCTTAAGGGATTGAATTTGTATCATGGCAAATTTTATCAGAAATAATAAAACTGAAGATGTCAAATAAACTATAACTTTTTGGGTTATTTCTTCCAGTAGTATTATGGGCAGCTTACACATTTATGACCTTTTAAGCATTTTCTACATACTTCCACAGAAGGCGCAATAAAGAGACAAAATTACTTCTGTATGGGTCACACATATTAAATTTAGTCACTGAATAAAATTTACATTTTACTTCAAAGCAACAGAGAGAAATGAAGTCAGAGTTAAGGGGGAGCATAAATTGTTAGCTCTCCTTCCTTCCTTCCTTCTTTCCTTCCTTCCTTCCTTCCTTCCTTCCTTCCTTCCTTCCTTCCTTCCTTCCTTCCTTCCTTCCTTCCTTCCTTCCTTCCTTCCTTCCTTCCTTCCTTTCTTTCAACATATTTACATCTCTCACCACTCCCTACAGCTAAAAAAAAAAGATGCATTTTATCTTGGCTTAAGCACTTTCCTGGGTGCCTTTTATAAACAAGTATTAGAATGGAGATAAAAGAAAAAAACAAAGGTCAGTTCTGATTTCCTGCATTTTCTGTAAGCATGATAATGTGTTACTGCAAGTGTATAATAAAATAAAGCTAATTGAGTTATATACCTTATGGTGGTTGGATTGCTCACTAAAAGGTCTACTAGGAAAAGTCTATGTAGGTTGGAAACAGCAGAGCAAAACACTTTTTCCCCCTTGAAGGCAAAGTGGCTAACTGCTTTAGGATATAGAAGACAAAAAGTATAAAGCTGATTTCTTCATGGAAAGCAAATGGGTGAAAAGTAAATGCATCATGAAAACTAAGGAGAATTCGGGATTGAACAAGTATTTCATGGATTTGGGTAATCTTGATGGACAATCCTGGTAATGCATTCCAACCAGTTGGTATAACCTAGATTGACTTTTTGTACTCATATCTTATTAAATACTCTTTTATTTTTCTGGGATGATATTGGTTAGAGTTGTTCAGCAAGAAGAAAGCTGAACTCTAATGCTTCTTAAGTTTTCAATTAGGTATCATAAATGTTGGACGAGTTGGATATCTAGAGTGTCACCATCAGGGAGATTCAGTACAAAGTCAAGTGCTGATAATTATCTGATGAACTTGAGCAGCAGAGATAGCCAATCTGCATAACTTAAACAACAACAAAAAAAGAATAACTGTATGGGCAGATATTAGTTGTCTTTCTTTGCCAGTGAAAAATCATGCAAAACACTTTGACAGGAATACTTGACAACAAGGTGAAATTTTAAAAGGTGGTAGAAATGAAAATGTACACATTATTTGCAGATTTAATTAAATCTAGGATTTTTCCATTAAAGTCACATCCATATCATGGTGAGCAAAGTCTAAATCATATCTGCAGAATAAATTGGGTAGTAATAAACCAGCATTGCTAGGAGTTAATAAAAAGTCTCTCGGTGATACCAGATAAGAGAATGACCAAAATTGATTTTCCATTATTTCTGGGAGCTAAAATTTCCAAGCTCATTGCTCATCCCTCCAAATCCATGTTATAGGTCTATGCTTTGAATATTGTTCTCTTGTGTTTTCCTGCTTGATTTCCAATCAAGGATATGATTTGTAGCTAGTGGAAGAAGTTTGCTCTGCAAAAATTGCATAGGATGATAAATTAAAGCTTTGAAGAATGAAATAAATCTCCTAAATAGTCTTTGTTTCTTACCTTGAAGGTTTTTTTTAATTGACTGAGTCATCGTATAAAAAAGAAAAATAATGAAATATTCATTTTGCAATGTAGGAGAATCTGAAAAATATGCTATCAACTTCCTTATAACATCTTAGTATGCTCGATTATTTTTACTACTACTACCATCACCTTTGCAGATACAGAATTTTTCTTTCAATGACATGTTACTTAAGTGGTATTTCTATAAATATTTGATATTTAGCTCATCTATGATCCTTTGGAGTCCCACCCAAAATGAAGAGACAACGGCAAATGTAACTTAAAAGTAGCTTAACTACAGAAACATTGGTTTTCTTAATGTTTCTTTAGCAATGATGTGTGTGTTCTAACTTCATTCTCTTCTTCTTAAATATGAAAAAAAATTCTACCAGTCTACTAATCTTTTTTTTGGATAGTATTTCTATACCCTGAACAAGATGAAAAAAAAATTAGGAAAATCATTATGAAGGGGTAGTGAATTAAGATAAGGAAGTGAATCAGATACAGGGAAGACAAGAACATGTTAATTCCTACCAATTTACTCAATGAAATACTATTACCATGAGCCTTGAGGATGAGATCTGATAGAAACATGTAAACAAGTAAAACTAAACCATAAAGAGAAAAATAAGCAGAGTGGATAGCAGAGGAAAATGATTTTTTTTTTAAAGACTGGCTACCAATGCAGGAGGAAGGTTGATTGGACAATGGAAGGCAAGGTATTTAATAAAGATAAATATGTATTTGATCCAGTTTTTCCAGTATTTTTTTACCTGGTTATGATTTAAAAAAAACAGCATTGACTTTTTCCTGTTCTGTAATTATTTTGGAGTTTAAGTAAGTAGTTTTACAGAATCATATACTTACTTACAAAATTTTTGTCTTAAATTTAAAAATGCTTTAAATGATTCAGGACAAAAAAATAGAGCTAATAGTACGTTGATTACCAGCACTTTAATTTAAGATTTAGAGCAGGTCAGGAAACTGTTCTAGAATTTTTTTTAATGAAAAATAATTAAACTCAAGTTTCATTCCCTAATAAAGCAAAGCAATGTTATCATTATACACAATGCTACTGAAATGAACAATTACTGGGGCAGCATCTTTTTTGTTTAACCGTATTTGAATTAA
Source organism: Petaurus breviceps papuanus (assembly GCF_028583685.1). Classification (NCBI taxonomy): domain Eukaryota; kingdom Metazoa; phylum Chordata; class Mammalia; order Diprotodontia; family Petauridae; genus Petaurus; species Petaurus breviceps. The sequence continues at coordinate 9,989,091 of NW_027185698.1, forward strand.
CCCAAAATCAAACCATTCTGCATCAAACTGGCATATCAATTCATTCACTTCTTTTGCAATCAAAACTGAATTACCTGTCAAACAGAGAAGTAGACTTACAATGGGGAAACCATTTGAACATGTTATATTTTAATTTGCAGAGACAAAAATGACAAGCAATTTATTTACATAAAACTGTACAAAAGCAAATTAAATTATGTAAAATATTTCATAAATAGAGTTGGACTAGCGTTTAATACATTTTGCATGTTTAGCATAGTTGCGTGCATAGTGACTCATAATAAACGATGATAAATTGTTCTCTGCTTCACTATCAACATCCAAGTTGCAGAACAATAGTCAATGATTAATATTACAAACAGAGCGTACCACACTGAATGCAAGTGCTTTAAAATTTAGGAAAAGTTGTCTGAAAGTGTACCCCAGGTAGGTGGAAAATGATGCCTTCTTCCAAATGTTTTATACCTTTGCCAGGGACACAACTGAAATGCTTCACTACTTTCAAGTCCATTTTCTCTTCTCCTTTTCTTAAGGACACACTGTATATTTATCATTGATATTATGTAAGTAGAACTATTTTGTTTAGATTTCTCATGATTGTTTTAAGATAGCTGCCCATTTTAAGGCAGTTTCTTGGGGTGTCTGTGCACATGTGTATGTGCATGTTTTCCTATAGAACATCTTCCTAGGGTAATCTTTCAGCCAGACATCTTCAGTTCCATTTTAGTTCCTTTCCACATAAAAATAATGCCTCCCCTGTTTTTCAAAACTCAGGCAGCAGGCCAGTCAGAAACTATATTGAATAAATATATTGTTACTGGAGATCCAAAATGAACTTCATATTTTTGATTGAAGTTGCAGACGTTAATACATATATAAAGTTATATAATTATGCATCAATCTATAAACGTGTCCTAATGTAAAATGCATGCAAAGTTCATTTGGGTTTCCTGTGTACAGAAAATAACATTTATATACTGTACAACCAAAATGGAATGATAGCTGAAAATAGCAACAACAAAAAACTGAAATCATTTACTTTGCAGAATGGACTGAACACACATGGCAAATGCCAACTTGGGTCACTATTGCAGTATATGCTATAGCTCCCTTCTGATATCTCTTGCACAGTCCATACTTATGCCACAAGCTTGTTTTAATAATGAAAGATATTTAAGACTGGACCATTATCTGAGTTTGGCAGAAGGCAAATTCTTTTTAATATATCATTTATCATTTCTCAGAAAATAAACATGGATAAATATACAGGTTCAAAAAAGTTGGGAGTTGGGAATAGCCCATTATCCCTCAGTGTCCAAACCCAACCACCACATTAACTGTAACGACAGGTAGAAAAGGCACAATTGCATATTTTGCATTCACTCTTTTAATTTATTTTTTTGTTTGTTTTTGTTTTTTTAAAAAGCACTCTATATGTGGAGTGGCACCAGATTTAGCCTATTTAAAAATTAAAAAAAAAATACAAACACAAAATATATTTCTGTGTCATGCCAGTTCATAATAGTAATAAACATGTTATGATGGCTAGTTCTACTTGAATTGCTGTGAATACTTACAGTACACTTAATTTTATTCTTTCACACCCATTTTAGTTCTAAGGAGATTCTCACAAGTTAGATGACTTAATAACATGACCAATTTTGATATGGTGCAAACATCAGTGAGTGACTGCTGATCCAATTAATCTGAAGGTCCAGTGTGACCCGTATTAGCTTTGTAGACAAAAGGGTTTAAAGACATATTGAAACAAGCTATCTAGTGGTTTTCAAGTGTCTCTTCCAAGAAAGAAAAATCTTATTGAAGCAACAAAAAAAAAGAAAAAAAGATTTTTGAATATCTGTGTTATGCAATTGAGTATTGTGTTGAAACGTGCAAGAAAAATATGTATACATTATTACATAAGTATCTTTAGAAGCATTTTTCTTAATAGGTACTTACAGATTATACAAGGCAGTACTGCTTTAATGCAGTTTCCTATCAAAGTACTAGAACTTCATCTTTCCATAATGTAAATAATAATCAAACACAAAAATGTTCAATTATTAATATTTTAGTCTTATTTTTCCCTCAAGTCCATGTCCCCATTCATCATAACTACTATACACAAACTAACACTGAAACAAAAGCCTTAATGCTGGAAAGAGCAAAATGGAATGGCCCTAAGTACCCTCCCTCCCCCATACCCTCCCCTTCCCCACGACCCAAAAGAGAAGTAGTTTTCAGAGATAAACATTGTGATGACTTGTACTGAACTATCAACTGTTATTCCAGGCTGCTTAACTTTATAGTCTAAGTAGTTCCACAAAGCAAGAAACTAGCCAAAACTACATCGTGACTACTGTTTATTAGAGAGCCATCTAGCCTAGGCATCCCTTTACACCAGGCTATGACCATTCAGGGATTTGAATGTTTGCTCTCATCTCATGTTATTCCCCATTTTGCTGATTGTCAATTTCATTTGAATGTCCCAGCTCCGTTTTAAACTGTTCGAAACCTTCATCTACAGAGCAGCTGGCTCAAATTCTGCACTCTGTTATTTTTTATTGCACACAAAAACCTGTATCTGTTCTGACTTTCTTAAAGATGTGCATCCTGTGAGAAATGTCACAGCCCAGAGCTCATTTCTTTCATGTTCAGTTTGGAATGCTTTGTGACTTGTCTTGAGTTGCTGTGTAAGTATCATATCAGTGCTAAAGTCAATCAGACTCTTTGTCACCTTCCTCAAATGCTATGAGTCTTGACATTTTATATTGCACAAGACTCAGATTTAATGCACTTTTGTTTCAAGAATATTGGCATAGGACCATTGACCAAAGCGTTTGATAATCTGTAATGTAGATGTTAAATTCGGTAAGCATACCCTGGATTCTGGGGGAGCAGGAGGGTGTTGGGGAGGAGATGACATTGGACTTAACTTGCAAGATGCTTATGCCAATGTATCACCTTTCTTTACTTCCCTCCTCTCCCACCCATTATCCGTAATTTCTATGACTTTGAAAAATATAATCTTCCCTGATAATGTTACCCAGAACTGGCACAGGACCTGCATTGCCTCTTATCATGGTATCAGCAAGAACACTGACAAGTTCCTTTTGAGGATTTCAACTAAAATACATTGAAAAAATTGTTTTTTGGACTAAATGACTTTGATGTTATGCAAAATGAAATATGTTTGCATGTATGTATTTAGCTTTTTGTGGGTGTGATGGAGTTCTAACTCAAGACCAAAAATATTTTGTAATTCCCCTGATCTATGATATGATCTTTGGCCTTTTAATGACTGAAATTGTCCCAGATAGGTGCTAATGTTGGTCTTGTCCAAAGAAAATATAAGTTCAACAGGTAATCGTTAGCATGATGCATGTAATGTTAATTTGTTTATGCAAACTGTAATTAATTATGCATATAGAGAGAACATCCTGTCTATGAATGGAATTGACCTCAGAGTTAATTATTTTATAGGGAAATATGCCATGTTTTGGACTGTAGTTTCAGGCTGAAAATTATTTTTCTGTCATCAGCCTTATGTGAGAATATTAAAGCTGTGGTCTTCAAAAAGTGCTTAGTAATGGTTAGACTTTTCTAATAACTGTATCTAGAATTTGGGAGTTTAGGCAGATTGTTCTAACAGGGATCAACCATGTTCTGGTGGTGTTATTTGGAGTATACTTTTTTCTGACCTGTTTTTCTCAACAGCTCAGATGACAGTCAAACCAAATCAAAATGGTTAAAGTCATGCTTCAGCATTTGGGATAAAGACAGTGTGCTGTATTCTGCTAATCGGGCTTATTACCATGAAAGAAACTTGCAACCATCAATTTAAGGGGGGGAGGTAAATCAGTGAGGGGATTAGACATGCAAGTAACAACAATGGTTTCTACATTGTACATCACTGTCAGGCAGACAGTTTAATTAAGTGCCTGATTTGGAGGCAGAAGTGGCAGGCCAAGCTTTGTCTCTTTGGTAGCCCCCTCTTTTTTTATTTTTATTTTTTTGAGTTAAATTGTTTTGATTTTTTTTAAGGTTTGCCCCTTTTTTCTTTCTCATATGTGAAAGAACCTTATTGTTGCTTCTGATAGCCTACAGATAAACTTCTCTTCTAGTTAGAGTATTGACAGGAGATGGCTTGTATTCCCCTGTCTTCGTCAGGGGAATATCCTCTGGGTTGGCTTCCTCGTTTTTGCTGAAACTAGCTGCACTGAAGGTCTCATAGGATGAGGTCAACTTTTTGTTAAGGAGGTTTCTGTTGCGGTCACCCATGAGAGAGGCTTCTCCATTGGCCAGTTTTTCCTGGCTGCCTCGTTCATCAACGGGCATGAATGTGGAGAGTTTTGGCTGGCTTTTCTGCTTCCTTTCAGGTGAAGTGCGGACTGGCATCCAGCAGGAGTCTGAGTGACCATATTCATCACACTCTCGGGTGCACTTCCCTGTCAGGGCTACATCTGGCAGAGGCCTTGAATCTGAAATCAGAGGAGAAAAAGTCTTTAAGAATGGATGTCACCTTTCATCCCTTCTTCTAGTGTCTCAAAATAAAGAAAAAGTCATAAATTTCCTCCTACTGATCCCTTTTCTTGAACCCCCCACCAAAGCATCTTCTTTCCCACTACCCTAAACCAATGTTTTTTTTGGCTAGGAATTCTAATATATTACTATTTCTACATAGAGATATATGGAATCCCTAGCTGTAAAAAAATATGTATTAATATTATACATATAATATACAAATACGGGTTTTGCATTAGCACTGTTTGTCTTACTAAGGAATAATCAGGTAAATTGTTCATTTCAAAATTATATGGCCACAGGTAATATGATATAGCAGTATGGATATACCCCACATATTGGATAATGATAGCTATCCAGTATATTTCTGCATTCCCTTTTGCACAGAAAATCAACAACAAAATCTAAACAGAATAGACAAATATGCTATAATTTGTATCATTTATCCCAGAGAGAAAAAAGAACACTTTTTTGCTAATCTGATCTCTTAATCTATAATACCTAATATATGGAATTTGTGAAAATTAAAAGCCTTATATTTTAAAACTTTTTAATATATCAGGGTGATTCATAAGTGGCATTCAAATGGATACCACTTCGTGTAACCAGATTATAAATGAAAAACTACAAATAAAGAATGGGCAAGAGCATAAAAACAACTTTTTTTTTTCCATTTTCAGATGATCTAATATGTATGTGATATAGGAAAAATCTCCCTGTGAGTTCACTTTGAAAAAAAAAATTGTTGCCAAAGTGTTTGCTAAATGGAAAACTTATGTGAATGTGGTGTGTTGTACAAATGCAGTCATGTTTCTGACCTTTATGGTGCTATAGAATGCATGTGTAATTACCTGAATAAGTTTGCTATTTGCACCACAATGGAATGAGAAGTGAATGTTAATTCTCTATATGGAGGTAAATCCTTTTTAATCAGCACTTTGTGCCCATGGTAATCTTTCCTACCTTTAAATATAAATATATATGATTTAAATATTACTACATGTGTTTGTTGAGAAAAATGACTTCAAGTTTTCTCACTGTTAACATTTAAATTTATTTTGTGCTGCTGCTTTTTAATGAACTTACTATGTATGCTACAAAATAGGAGAGAACACCTCTGTAAAGAATTTAATATTTTTTATAGTTTAGTTTGTAGCTAAACAAAAGAACATAATATGACTGAGCTCCATTTTATATCATACTGTATCATTTTATTATATAACTTGGGGATTACATAATCTATACTTGGAGTCAAATTTTGATCCAAAGAATATGTTCACAAGGGTTGAAATCAATAATGTTTGCATATGCACAACCTTTGGTAGTCTTGGGCTGTGTAAACTCTTCATGATAAATCGCGATTATACTCTTACCGTTTTAACTATAATGTATCATATGATTGTTTTGTTTTTCATTTGAATTACATTTATTCTGTTTTATCTCCTGAAATTTAATAATTTAGTCACACTAGTTTATCCCTATCATTTTTTCTTCCTCTGTGATAGATAACAGAAACATTGACATTTGTCAGTCCATCAGTTCCTGAACCATTGTAGCCTGGGACTGTTGAGAATTCATTGAAGAAGTTCTACTGTTCATCATAGCTGAAACACTGTAATGATTTTTCTCTCATTTCCCAAAGGTAAGATGGAAAGACAGTCATTTAATAAAGTCATACATGCTACTATTTGATATTTGAGTATGAAAATATTCTTAATTTTGCCCCAAAATGACAAATCATTTTCTAATTCCCAATTTTCTTGAAAAAATATTCTGATTTAAATCCATTTTTGCATTTTATAATATGACAAGATTTAACTGATAATCATTTTAATCAATAAACTTAAATAATCTAACTTTCATAAAAAATAAGGTATATGTATAAACTCTATATTCTTTTAAAATATATCTAAGAATATTGAAATTCTTTTAAGAATTCTCTTTAAATTCAAAATTTATACTCAGATAATTTTTCTCCTCTATAATTTTCCTTTTACCTTCACCCCATTTATAACTTTTTTTTTCTATGACAGTGTACTGATATTCTGGAAACTCTATGATCTTGTATTTTCAAATTGATTCTTTCTGTCAAATTCTCTGATTTAATACCTTGCTCAAGTGAACCTAACTGTTGTACATTCATTCCTTTAAGTTTATTTAAAACTCATGCATTTAATGTTAAACTCAGCTTATCATAGATTCAATTAGCTACACAGGAGGCTAGTTTTCAGGGATTAATTTGTATTTTCAGTTTGGAATGCATTACACTGTTTTCCTTTGTTATGCTATGTAATAAGGCATGGTTAGCAGAGTTATATTAATACACTGAAAACTCATCTTACATTTTGTTTAACTTATGCACCTAAACTACTTACTGCTCACAAGTAATTAAATCTATTTTCATTGATTCAAGTTCCAAATTGAAATGCTACTGAGATGCACTGACCTTCTTTCCCTTGGTCTTTTCATAACACAGCCTGGCTAGTTTCCAGTTGGGATTGATTTCTACTTTGTACATTTAACTAAAAGGGACTTTTCCTCAGAGCGGTCACCTATAGTGTACCACATCTCTATCCAAGAGGCATGATTTTTAATAAAGGATATCTGTCATTTCCAGAATCAAATTCCTGAGTAGGGTGACAACCTAGAAGCTGACAAGCCTAACTGTCTACGATATATTGCATTTTTTTGTCATCAAATTCAGTAAAAAATCAAGAAGTCTGCAAAAGATTTATCACAAGCAATCACCTCTTTCAGACTTGGATGGTTGTTCAGATAATAGGCTAAAGAAATTATCAAAGTGTTGTAAACATGGTGGCAAACCTTGCTAAAATTCATGCCTATATTTAATATCTTGCACTTTGGAGAAATTTGTTCTGATATTCAACCTAAATCCATTGCCTATTATTTGGTCCTTGTTAGAAATTGAAGACAGCAGATCATCTCCTTCCAAAGTGTTTTTGATAGAACACTAAAAACACAGTAACTGTCAATTACAAAAAAAGCAACAGGAGCCTGTATTGACTTATTTCATAAGAAAAAGTAATGGATTTGAAGACTCAATCATAACACTTTTGAATGAAGACTATATAGGGCCTATAAAGTATTTGGTTTTAGCATTATGTTTCCTTAAGACTTAAGTCATGTGATATGATCTCATATTTTGGCAACCTTTAAAGCTTAACTGTTATTAAATGAGTTGCCAATAGCATTAACATTTTAGAGACTTATCTTTAAGACCAAGATAGGGAAGAGTGGCAATGAATCATGAAAATGATCAGTTCTGTGGCCTTATAGAGACCGGTATGAATATTCAGAAAGCAAACAAGTGAGTTGTATAACTAACTTTTGCAATTAAGAATATCCTTTTGTGTTGCTAATTCAAAAAAATTCCTATCTGCAAGTCTCTCAGCTGTTCAATTTTGTCTGGAATGCACTGGTAGTATAACAGAGAGCGTCCCCTTTTTATACATGGTTAAACTGTCATTTACTATTCTTTTTTAAATGACCTTTGATTTCATTGGTTTGGAGAGCTACTGTTTAGTCATTTCTTCTCTTAATGCATATAAACACTTTATGTGTCACTTATTAGTCTTTGAGAGATGCCATGTGGTACTGAGGTTTTAAGCATTTTCACCCCAGGGTCACAAAGCCAATATGTGTCAGAGATGAGAAGTAAACCCAGACTTTCCAGACTTTGAGGCCAAGATATCTCTCTGCTAGGCAAACTCCTTCAATTACTGAAAATTACTCTAAGAATAATAGCTGAGGAATAAAGCACATCTTAATACCATGTGATATTTCTTACTTGTATCTGAAACATTACATATTTCATATATCATTTAAATACTTCAAGAACCTATGATTTCACCAGAGTATATACTCCCTTCAACAATGAATATTGTAATACATCTGTATCTTAGTAGGTTGTCTCTTACTATGGCTAAAAATATTAATGAACTAGTGGCTAGGCTCCTGATAATGAGTTTCTCCAAACTTAGCTAAGCTCTTCTTAGATGACAGAAATTCTATCTTTCACAGGGTCTGTACCTGAAATCCTTCTATGGCTTATTTACCACTGGAATAGCCTTAAAGAAATCAGAATGATCCAAATAGCTTTTGGAAGATTTACCCATTTCCCAAACAAAATATTATATGAACTATATACAAGTATTGAAAGGTCATTGTTCGTTATCTCAGATCACAAGATTACAGAGTTGTAAGGAAATTCAGACTTCTGTTGACTATTCCTATCTGGATATATTATGATAGTTTTTCTACAACCCCTCTGATAAATGGTCATCCAACTTTCACATTAAAGAACTCTAATGAGGTGGGGATACTATGCTCCAAGATCATATTTACCATTTTGGGACAATTCTAATACTTAGAAAGTTCTCACTTGCACTTGATCTCCCTTTGCGTCTCTGCTCTTTATTTCCAAAATTTCTAGATCTGTACCCTGGGTCAAACAGGATATGCCTAACCATTCTGACAAAGTATAGTTCTTCAAATATTTAAAGACAGTATACATGTTCTGGTACTCTAGAACCCCCACCCTACGCCCCATTCCTTCAACTAATTCTCATATGGAATAGTCTTAATCACCATTGTGATTGTAAAGTTTTCCTTCATCCTTACTCCAACCAGTTGCCAAGTCCTGTTAATTATAGCTATATAATGCTTCTTGCCTCTGATCCTTTTTCTCAATGTATAGTTACCATATTTATAATTTAGGCATTCTTCATCAAACACATGGACTATTGATGTCCCCTTAAAAAGTGTTTCCTGTTTTTAGTCATTCCCTTCTCAAATTTATACTTCAGACAATTGCCAAAATGTACTATCTAACATACAGGTCTGACTTTGTCTTTCTAAGAGCCACTGCCTCAATAGTATTTGACTGGCTTACCAGTAGGAAGACTCCCTACTTCTAGAACAACATAAATGTTGCATAGCTTGTCATTTGGGGATTTTTATATAGCTTTCCCCACCTTATTTCACTTTGATCATCATTTATGCCATCAGTATTATATACACTCACATTTCACTTTTCACAGTTCTATGATCTCATCCTCCACTCTATGCAGGTCAACTTATGTGACCGAAATTCACATTTTCTTTCATTTCTCCTTGGAGAAAACCCTTCAAGGCTCGCCAGGAACTCAGCTATTCTCTCCTCCACAAAGTTCCCAGTGACCACTCCCCCCCCCCCCATTTCAAATTTTCTTAGCTCATATGGTCTTGACCTTTTCCTGTGCCCTTATCACAGTCTCATTTATATACATGACAGACCTACATTGTAGAAGCTTCTGGAGGACAGAGACTATGATTTTTCTTTTCTTTTCCTTTCCTTTCTTTTTATTCCTAGTATCTAAAAATGTTTTCTATATTCTTGATACTTAACATTTTTTTTCTAAATTGAATCCTGAATGCTACACTGAACACTTCTAGCCTGGGTATTAAATACTACATATTCATCTTTTCTTCATCCTGACACTTTAGTTTCTTCAAAACATGGGTATTAATATTAACCTTACCAAGGAGGAAATTAAAGTATGTTTATATATATATATGTATATATATATATCATTAAATCATAAAAGAATAAAGTTAATGAAAACTAACTTGTGAAGAAAAGAGATTGAAAAGCCAAATTATCATAATCAAGCCAACAACCAAAGAAAGAACACTTTCAAAAATAAAATTCTGAGATGTATACAAGCTTCATAAAGGGACTTTTAGGAAATTCAAGCTGATGGCTACCATATAAACACTTTGGAAATTTCCATCCTGTCCTTGCAGCATTTCACCGAGTTACATCTCATAGTGCTCGAGTTCAGTCTGACATACCAAGACCCTATTAAAATGCTTAAACATGTTTGAAAGCATCAGCAACTTCTTTCTTTGCACCTTAGGCAAAACACAGTTCAACAGCAATTGAATGTATCTCATGAAGCATTTACTGCCCTGAGGCTGAGACCATTGTCATTCTGAATGTGGCATTATCATATACTGTAGAGACAGGGCATGCCATGTCTCAAGCAGTCTTGCTGAATAAAGTCAAACATAAATCTACTGTTTGGCACATGAAAACTTCATGATAGTACAAAAATATATATATGAACAGCCTCAGAAGGAGAAGCATTTTGGAAATATAACATATTATTTCCTCTTCTTGTCTCTATTTCCTCACCCCTCCTGAAAAGATAGAGACCAGGTAGACAAAGTACTGTATGGTCCAAGTGGGGCTGCAGAAAACTGGAAGGGAGGGTGGCATGATGAGAGGAGGTACATGACAGATTGCTTAAATATTATTTTGGAATGGTTAAAAAATCTAGAATTTGATTACAGTAGTTACATCACTGACCCATGTCATTACTAATGGAACAAATCTCCAGGTTTCACAATTATTCCCAGGAATGATGCCAATATCATGACCGGCTCAAGATGTGTCTCAAGGTCTTGCCTGAAGTTTCAGTCTTTTTTCACTCTAACACCTTCTCAAGTAGTGAGAAAATAAAGGACACAGGTCGAATAAGTACCATACTGTGTTTAGGACTCAAGTGCTTTATCTACGAAGGGAAGTGGGTAGAAAGGAATGATCTCAAAATTTTTTTTCCATATCTAAGAAATTTACAAACACTTTAAGTTACACTTAAGTTACACATATTATTCTTTTTACTACTGGTATTTAAGTGTTCTTTACTAAAATGCCCTAGGTGTATTCTAAAATTGTGATAATGTAGTGACCATTGGTCCATTCAGAGTAGTTACAATGAATTATGAGAATTTTTTAAAAATCAACATTTTGATGAAACTGATATCATTGATATTTTGTCTCCTACAATGTTATAATTCCTAAATTATCTAGGGTTTCACAACTAACACAGAGAGCAACCTTTTTATGCTCAAGATGGTTTTATGAGTGATTCTGTGACTGTAAAAAACTCATTGTTGTGAAATTAACTTGATAATGAGCCTCTTCATCTGATCATCAGGCAATAGTCATACCTTGGGTTCATATCTTGTGCAAGGAAATGATGTGCTCATATCTGTATTTTAGGGACATCAGTTTGGTAGCTGTATAAATGATAGATTAGAGAAGGGACAAACTAGATACCAGGAAACACATTACGAGGCTGTTTCAGTGATTCAAGTAGCAGTAGGTGCCTAAACTTCCAGTAGTTGTGGTATGAGTGGAAAGAAGAGGATGAACATGAAAGGGTTTTTTATTTTTTTTTTAGCTCTTCTCAGTAAGACTTGGTACCTGATTGTAAGGGTGGCAGAGTGGAGTGAAAAAAGTTGATTCCTGGTTTGCAAATGTGATTGAATATAAAAATGGTGATGCTGTCAAAATAAGTTAGTATTAGGGGTGTGTTTAGTGGGAAGTATAAGGTATAATAAATGCTTATAATTAATAACAAATATATAGAATATCTAATTTGGTTCACATATGAACCTTTAGACAATATAGTTACAAGCAAGAAGAAAAAAGATCCGTATAATTGATATTGGATAAAACTATCCATTAATAGTAAATCAGCATTTATTTAATATGTGTAGAGTATAGGGAGTATATTAAAAATTGTTTCTATTCATGGCAATAATTGCCTTCATTTACTAGAATGTCTTTAAGGATAACACTTTGAGTTTAAATTTTATATGTGCTTTATAAACATTATCTCATTATCAGTCTCATATTAGCTCTCTAATGCAGGATGTGTGATTTCATCTCTGTATGAAATTCCTGGTGTGGAAACTTTATCCATCAATGCAGATCATCAACTTCTCTGTAACTTAGAATTTCAGATAATTAGCTAGGACACTTTTAAGTTAAATGAGTTGCCTTTGATCTCACACAGTGGCAGAAGGGGGACTTTAACCCAGGTCTTTCCAACTCTAAACACTAGTTCTACTATGCCAGCTAGATGGTACAGTGGATAGAGCACTGGACTTGGAATCAGGAAGTCTCATCTTTGTGAGTTCAAATTTGTCCTCAAACACTAATTTGCTGTGTGACTCTGGACATGTCACTTAACCATATTTGCCTCAGTTTGTCATCTGTAAAATGAGCTGGAGAAAGAAATGGCAAACCAGCCCAGTATCTCTACCAAGAAAACCCCAAATGTCACAAAGAGTCAGACACAACTGAAATGACTAAACAACAATAACAATATGCCAAATTGTCTATGTTGTAAGGATTGATGCTAGGGACATTTATGCCAAAACTGACAGCATGTGGAAAATACCTGAATATGAAAATACTCCTAGCCTTTCCTGTTCTAGTCTAACTTCATAAATATACTTCAACCAAACTAGGATTGGGAAAATAGTTCCATATTATTGGAACTTCTATTCAACCTTGAGAACTAATCAAGAACAAAACCACCAGATGATAATTTAGTTCTGAGGCAATTACCTGAAGAAAAAATGTATACAGAGATGACATGAGAAGAAGACATGAATGCTGGGCCATCCAATCTATCTTTAGCATAGGAGAAGAGGTGTGATAAGATTTAGAACTGCAAGGGGCCTGATATGCCAAAGAGTTATAGAGTTGAATATGATCTTTGGGATTATTTATGTCAATCCCTCCTTTTATAGGTGATAGAATGAGAACCAGGAAGGTTCAGAGATGTGACTAAGGTTATATAGGTAATATGTGACCGAATTTGGAATCAAACTTATGTCTTCTGACTCCAAGTGCATCAATTTATCTACTCTAGTATTCTAAGTCATCTTCTTTGATTATGATGTTACCCTCTTCTGAACATCTCTTCATATATCAGAAGAATGAACTCTATTAGTTGTTTCTACTTATCAATGTGGCTTTGATTCTAGTGGCAAAGATTTGCCCTTACTGGATCCCTGAAACTCCTGGAAAGTGTTTCTGTAGCAGAAATCTAATTCTTCTAAAGTGTTCCTAAATTTGTGGTTTTCTCTCAAACCCATACCCAGCCAAGCCTCCTCCTTCCACTATGTACCCTTACATATCTTATTCCTGCTATACCTAACAGAATGCCCATTGTATTGGGGATTCTCAAAAAGTGTGGTATGAATGATTTCAATTATTCAATTAATATAGAATATCTGTCTCACATATTCAAAGGATTATTATGAGGGGAAATGGAGACTATACATATGAAAATGCATTAAAAATTCAAAGATTTAGCATAAAAATATTGAAAAGTCATTCCCAATGTATGCCTCAGACAATGGGGAGAATAGTGTTCAACACATTTATAGTGTTACCACTTGTAGCAGCAAGTACCCTAGCATACCCAGGATGGCTGCTAGCACAGGTTCTTTGATCTGCTTTTTTTTTTAAGCAACTGGGGTTAAGTAACTTGCTCAATGTTACACGGCCAGTTATTTTGTGTGGGTGCCAAGAATCTGAGTCTCTGGGTCTCCCGACGGCAGGGCCAGTGCTCTTACTCACTGTGCCACCCGGCTGCCCTGTTGATCTGCTTTTTAAAGGAAAGCAACTCAAAAAGGGCTAACAATCTTACTTTAATCAAATATATATCATTTACCTAGTTCACCAGAAAAAAGTTAGCATCGTGAACTTCAGAGAATATAAATATGAGTTACAAGCAGACAAAAAATAAAGATAGAGAAAAATAACAAATTCAATAGACAGGGATTCTAGCTGTCTGACCATCACATCCATACCTAGTCAGTTACCAGAGAGAGAAGCCCCAACATCTGGGTTTTCAAAGCCAAGAGCTCAATGGCTGCGCAAAGTCTTATCTGCCCAGATCACACAATTCTCCCCAAAGTGAGCCCCGAAGCAAAACCTCACATCAGGGTATATAGAGCCTTCTCCAGGGTCAGAGAACATCACAACCTTTGTGACCCACTTGACTTCAAAGTAACAAAAGTTGTGCCTTCCTGAAAAACAAGCCTCCCACAACAGACTCCGTGTGACCACATTCGGGTATTAGGGTATTATATTTTCAAATCCGGGAAGGTGCTCAAATTAATTTAGGTCTATCAAGGGGCAGGGAAGATCTTCAAATTCCCATTACCTTTATATCACTATATAATACTAATATCAGGGCAAAATTAACAAAAATGTGCTATGCTGTGCAATATTTAGCTTTTATTGTTTATGGGTACTATAGTGGAGGAAAAATTTTTCTGAACTGTAGCCCAACTGTAAATATGCATGATATATATATATATATATATATAAAGTAATATGACCAATATCTTAATAATAATAATAATTGCTATCATTTATTTAGTGCTTTAGTAAATGCTTTACAATCATTATCTCATTTGACCCTCCCAATAACCATGCATGTCAGTGCTATTATTATCCCCATTTTACAGATGAAGAAAGTGAGGCAAACAGAGGTTTAGTGACATGCTTAGGGTCATACAGCTAGTAAGTGTCTGAGGCTAAATTTGAACTCACATCTTCCTGACTCCAGGCCTGGCCCTCTACCTATTGTGCCACCTAACATCCATTAATTAATTAATTGATTAAGGGGTGGCCAGGTAGTACAGCGAGTAAGAGAACCAGCCCCAGTGTCAGGATGACCTGGGAATCTAATCCGGGCTCAGACACTTAGCACCCACCCAGAAAGACCTGGCCGTGTAACCTTGAGCAAGTTACTTAACCCCAATTGCTTAGGGGCAGCCAGGTGGCTTAGCAAGTAAGAGCACCAGCCCCAGAGTCCGGATGACCTGGGGATTGAATCCGGGCTCGGATACTTAGCACCACACCCAGAAATAACTGGCTGTGTAACCTTGAGCAAGGTACTTAACCCCAATTGCTTTAAAAAAATAATTTATTAATCAACATTTTAAATATTCCCTGATTTATATATCCAGATATCTCATCTTATGTCAAAATATTCTTTTTAGGACACTCTAATAATAACTTACATTTGTACAGGACTCTGATTTCCAAAGCACTTTTTTTTATAATGGTTCATTGAAGAAACTGGGGCTCAGAGAGGAACACGGACTTGCCCAGGGTCACACTGTTAGTAAGGATAACAGACAGGTCATAAACCCACATCTCCTTGCTCCAAATACAGGGCTCCTTCCATTATATCACACTGCATGCTATCTAGTAACTTCAGCAATTCTCAAGAAACTATGGTGCTCTGCTTCTGGACTAGCTATGTAACAAAATGTCAAAAAAGGGAGTCAAGAAAATTAGGCCCATCCTTGTGAGCTATATTATATTGAGAGTCTACAATAGCTCCATTTATTTGTGGGAGAATGAATACGAGGAGAGAGGTTTGAACTTGCATGTAAGGGAACAGCTGAAATGTGGAAAGACTTTAGAAGAACTGAAACATTTAAGAGAATGTTTTATGTCTGTCAGAAGGCTGCCTCCCTCCTGCCAGGAAATAGTTTGGTGAATGATGAAGGTAAGCATACGTTTATTTATTGGCAATTGCAATTAGCACAGAGAGAGTAACCCAGAAGTGGGAAACATCCAATAGGTAAAGGGAAGGGGGTAAGGAGCAGAAAGGAAGTGGTCTTGATAACTAAGCCAACAAGACTGAAGGAGAAGCCAAAAATAAATGCAGCAAAACTAGATCATTTTGCTTCACTGATTTGTGCTTGTCATTGAGACATTCTCCTTCATTTGCTTTCTACGTCTTCTGAAGACTATGGAGTCCCTTTAGTAGTCCCGCAGTACTATTTCTACACCCTCTGTGTCCCTAATGGTATTCCAAATATTTATTCAGGAGGGACGGCAGGTTTGGCTGAAAGGGTCACCATTACCCTTGTCTTCTTCCTTCTTCTTGTGCTTGTGACAGGCTTCATATTAATGTGATATATGCTACCACCACCACCACTTACCCATCGATCAGATAGAGCATGGTGAAAACCACTGGCTTAGAGCCTCCTAAATTCATCCACTCAGTTTAAAACTCTACTGCCTCCAATCCATCCTCCACATCGCTGCCAAAGTAACTGTCCAAAAGTGCATGGCTCCCCTTCTTAAATATATCATGGTTCCCTAGTACTTCTAGGATCAAATGTAAGCCTGGCATTTAATACCTCTGCTGTAATAGGGTTCACTTGCTTACCTTTACATATTCTATGTCCCAAACCAGCTGGCCTTCTAATTATTCCTCATATATGGACATTTCATTTTCTGTCTCCATCCCTAGTCCCCGCTGAGACTCAATACCTTTTATAATTCTTTCCTGATACGCCCATCTGCTAAAGCCTTCCCCACAAAGTCACCTTGTATATATTTTCAATATACCTTCATGTGTATGTGCTGTGTCCCCTGATGCACTTTTATTTTTACATCTCAGACCGATCCTAGGAACATAATAGATTCCTAGTAAATGCTTATTGTTGACTGATTTGTCCAAGAATATTAAAAGTGGAAAAGAATTCAGGCATTATCCAGCCCAATTCACTCATTTTGCAGATGAGGAAATTAAGATTTGCTAATAGTGAGTTGCATGGTTCATAAAGTTAGAACAGGGGTCATATCTTCCCAGAGGACAAATTCTATGGCCCTTGAATATGTACAGAGCCATTAACCTTACATGTTAATCCTTCCATCTGTGTCATCTTTCCTATTAGAATGTGAGCTGTTTGGCTGTCTTAGTTTTGTTTTCTTTGAATTACAAAAGCACTTAATAAACATTTCATGCTTTCATTCATTTGAAGAAACAATATTCCCTTCTTTGTATAACCTTGCCGTGATTATGGGGAAGTAGTTAAGATAGGACTTCTGTGATCATAGATAACACAGCTTTGAACAAAATTGTACAGTAGATGAAGAGAGTATTTGAAATTCCTCACATTACCCTACCTCTGTCCACTCTCTTCTTCCTTTCTGCCTGCCTAGTATACTATCTATTCAAGTATTGATTTCAAAAGTGATAATCTGATGCATCATTATATATTTAGGGCTGGAAGGGAGATTTGGGATCATCCAAACCAATCCCTTCATTTAGCAGATGAGGAAACTGAGTTTTACCAAAGTTGACTGACTTGCCCAAATTCACTCATGATGTAGATTAGTGGATTTGGTCATCTTACTCCAAAGTCAATACTCTTTCTATTCCTCTAACACTCACTCTGCATGGAGCCATACTGAGTTTTAGAGCGTTGTTCAGATAACAGACACTTCTCACTCAGGTTAATATGTGAATTTTAAGAACAAATCTTCAATAGAGAATGCTTCATTACAAAAGAGTGCCTAAAAATAGAAATATAAGGGCACTTTCTCTGAAATATGTGTTTTGATGGACAGAATCCAATGCCACTCACATCAAATCACCTAGATGACTGCTTGCTTACATATGAAGCTGTATTTTTTATATTGCATTTAAAAGACACATGATTCTTTATTTCTGTTAATATCCTCTAATACTTCATCATCATATCCATTGAGATGATCTTGGGTTCATGAAAGTTGGGCCATCAGAACACAAGCTCTGGCATGTCCTATTTAGTTGGACAGGCTGTTTTCAAGCAGATGCTCACTGATGAATGTCTATTGTCTCAGGAACAGTCTAATTAAGTTTGGAGAGGTTCATCACCAGGTTGGCCACCTGGTGACAAATTTTTTGGCTGCAGCTACTCTCAAAGACCATCTAGTAAATTATTAACAAAAGTCAATCTGCATTGGTAAAGGGACTTCTCACAGTGACAAGATTACAGATCTTTAAAATATGATTTTTAAAATTTACAAAATACTTAAGGGTATCACTATATTCATCTGTCAAATGAAAATAATTCCTTTCACTTTAAATCATTTGCCACTGTCTATAGTAATCTACATGCAAACCTTTTGTTCTTGTTAAAATGAATTTCAGATAACTAAAATGGTCTAAAAGTGAGGGGCATATTAAATAATTACTAATTCTAGGAGGCCCACTATAAATACGGTTTCCTAGCTTGAGACAGTTAAATCCCTAGATTTCAGTTTTGTAGAATTAGATGTAATTGTTATGAGCCTCTTTGTAATCTAGTTAAATCCTCTGATAGTCTTTGATTTATTTCTATCAGGAAAATGGTGACAGACCTTTTGAAAATGAAGGACTTAATGTGACTTCTTTAAGTCATATAGACATTAACATGGAGGGCACAGTTAAACTGTCTAATTGCACTGCTGGTCTAGTGCTTGAATATTAATCTGTCACAATGTCAAATTATATAGGTTCAGACTTTTTTAGTAAAACGTGTTCGTGCTTAACAAACTCTAGGTTTAAACAATTCATGGTGCAATTAGACTGTCATCATTTGTAGGGATGACTTAAGAAATGCATGAATCAGAGCTTAACAGTCAACATAATTTCATAGATAATCGTGGCAAAATTATGGGACTTCAGCAGCTTGAGCAGAGTGCAGTGAGCCTAGCAGACAGTGACTATCAACTATTCATCCCAGCCATCTGCCACACATACTCTTTATTTAAGTCTTTCATGCCAGCACTTTCAGTATTGACTTTGCCAGCCGTGGGTATTGCCTGGGAAAACAAGTTTCTTGGTAGAAACAGATTTTTCCCAAGTGTTCAATGAATTACCCTTACCATCTATTCTGGAATACTTCAGCAACTAATACTTTGTGGAGTTAACTGCCACGATTCCTTGTGGAGAGGTGGGAATTTTTTATTTTAGTGAACCTTGAATCTCATTTGGAGTGAGTATTCTCTCCAACAGGGCAGACTACAGCCCCAGGGACCATGGCTATATTTATTCACTTAGAAAATACAATGACATCAATAATAACACTGTGGTCATTGGCAGTGACAACTTGTACATCAGCCATTACATGAATTATATCTAGGATATAATTCTAATATATATAATAATATCTAATAAATATAACTAGGATATACATCTATCATCTTCCTTCTAAAAGCATAGCATTGTGGCCAATGAGGACACTCCATGTCCCGACACCGTGCCTTGCTATTCACTGTCCCCGATACTTGGACAATGTTCTCTTTCCTCACATCTACCTTCTGGCTTCCTTCAAGACTCAGCACTAATCTAACCTTCTGTGATAGGCCTTTCCAAGTCCTCTCTCCCTAACATCCTTTTAGCCTGCCTCTGAGATTGCCTTCCATTTACACTGTATGTAATTTATACTTACAATAAGGTTTGTATGTTGCCTCTCCCATTAGAATATGAGTTCCTTAAGTGCAAAGAATGTGTTTCTGCCTTTCTTTGTATCCTCAGCATTTAATGAATGCTTGTTCTTAATTGACCTCAACTATCTTAGCAGCCTCCCTGACCCCTTTTTTTGTAAATCTGTGATCATGCTAAAATATCTAGAGTAGACCACAAAGGACTGAGGTCATCCATTTTGTAATCTTTTAAAATCTGTTTTATGGATCACTATGGATTCAAAATGTATCATCCAGTGGTCAACATTCCATTAATAAACCTCCTGGCATTAGGCATTACAGATTCTTCTCAGAAAACAAACAGTCTTCTCATTGGGCCTGTTCATTAAAGGCTTTCTATTTTGGTAGAACAAACATATATTTTGATCACTTGGGATAGTTCTTAAGAACCCAGAACTGCCTCCATGCCCTGAAGGATAAGAGTAGAATCTTCTAATCCAATGATCCTGTAGGTAATTCAACAATGAAAATCATCATGTATTTGTATACTTCAGTAGCTTGTAGTCCTATTTTACACTGGTAAAAAAAAAACTAGCTAGGAAATTTGATAAATAAAAGATATAAAAACAGTAAAACTTCCATAAATAGACAATTCACATTTACAGTTTTGGATGTATCTTCAGGAGCTGATAGGTCTTCTGGAGTTGTTTAATTATATATGGTAGAGCCATGGTTAGAAATTGGATTCTGGGAGGCTTGAAGGTTTAAAGGTATAAATGGACCAATACTTTCAGATTAATGTTGCTTTCACAGCAGCAGGACAAGCACAAATAGTTGTGCTAAACTTACCTGCCCTCAAATGCCCTCAAATTTTGCTTTTCATTTTCTAGGCTGCTGAGACATTGGTCCTATACTTTAACCTGTGACAAATGAACACCATTGCTAGTGCCTCTGTCACTTGAGCTGTCACCCTGGTCTAAGGTCTTCCTTCTAACTAATCCAAAATAAAGACACAGTACCAATTACTGTGTGGGTGTAAAGCCTCAAACTTCTGCTATGACTAAAGCCATATTCAGTACCTAAAAAAGTTTCATCTTCATTACATAAGTCTATTTTTAATTCTGCAAGGCAGGAAGAAGCCTCAATTAGAAGGTTTTGGAATACAATCTATCCACAGTGAAACCATAGTATCCTGTGTTGGTCATCTGAACAGAATGAAAGACCACAAGATACTACTTGGTGAATGGAATGAGAGCAATGGTAATAATATATTCAAACAACATATTAACGGAATATTCCATGTACAGTCATTTCTTATGAAATAGCCAATTATTACTACTAGATATCACTGTAGCACAAAGAAATATAAATTGAACTGGCTAAGAGAGAATGAAAAAAAAAACTCACCAAAAATGTAAAGGGTCAGTTGCCTTATTAAAAAAAAAGAAATAAAACACTCTAAATCACCAATAAAAAAGAAAGCAAATTTAAATATCTCTCACTTTCCCCCTTATACTCCTCAAACTACAAATTATGATAAAAAATAGTTAATACTAAAAAGGTTGTGGAAAGAAAGGAAAACTAAATAATATATTTGGTCAAGCTTTGAATTTGATCCAACCATTCTGGGAAAAATATGGAGGAATTCTATAAAGGTCACTATTCCCTTTGCCCCAATGATCTGACTACTGCACAAATGAACTCTGTGAAATGTATCATAGATAATAAAATATATATTCATAGTAACTCTTTTTGCTCAAGCAAAAAAAACCCAAACAATAAATCCCCCATCCATGCCATGAGGAATGACTGAACAAATGCATCTAATGCAATATTACAGTATAGAAAGCAAATTCAAATGTGAGAATATCAGATAAACATGTGGTGTGATATAGATCAGCTATTTGTGATGTAGAGTGAAAAAAGAATCAAGAAAGCAGTATAAAAATTTCTACTACCATGTAAATGCAAACATATCTAAAAGCAGACAAATTCAGAACTACAATGAAAAATTGTTGTCCCAAAGAACAGAAGATGTAGCACACATCTGTCCTCCCAGTAGAGAGGTATAGAGGGAATATAGTAGAGAGTGTGAAGCTTGCTTGGTCACTTACATATATTTTTTTCTTTGTTACAACAGAAGGTTTGATGTGTGTGGTTGGACATGAATGGGAGAATGACTACAATATTTAAAAAAAATTAGAGGGAAGATGAAGGATTTTGAATCAGAATACCTGTATTCCAGTCTCAGAGACAATATTTCTTAGCTTTGTGAATATGATGAAGTCACTAAATCTCAATTTTCTAATATGTATTAATGGAGATAAGAATCCTTGCCTTCCACAGGAAGTATGAAGTATTCAAAAATATTACAGAAATGTGAGCTTTTATCATTGCTGAATTATTGTGAGGGTATTTAATTAAAGGCTCTAAGAGACACAAGGAGCAAGAGGGGAAGTATTCTTTAGAATATGGAAGAATTTGAATATATGTAGGTCTAAAGAGAATTTAGAGCCAGAATTATCTCATGTGGCTGTCCACATTAACGAATTAACTGGGCAGTAGCCAAATGTGTAAGACCTCTTGGACTATATAGAGGCAACCAATGAAGTTAAATGCCATCTCTAATAGATAATAGATAATAGGTGGCAGCTAGAGAGCTAAACTTGAAGTTAAAAAGACTCATCCTCCCGCATTCAAATCTGGCCTCAGAGCTTTCCTAGCTGTGTGACTCTGGGCAAGTCACTTAACCCTGTTTGTCATAGTTTCTTATCTATAAATGAGCTGGAGAAGGAAACAGCAAGCCACTACAGTATCTCTGCCAAGGAAATCCCAAATGGGGTCACAAAGAGTTAGACTTAAATGAAAACAACAACAACAAAACCATAATATATAATATATAGGGGAAGCCATAGATCTTATACAAAGGATGATATTTAAAGAACTTACTTATGATAGGACTGTTATGTCTAGTACTGAGTTTTTTATTTATGTATGAATTAATATAAAATATGTTTTTAATAAAGCTATTATCTCTAATTGTACAAACTTGACTATAATAAAATAAATCATAAATGCCAGAAAAAGAGATATTTTATGGAAACCATATAGGAAACAAAGTAAAGGATTATAGCAATCTACCATTTGGTATATTTTATGGATAATTTCTGGAAAACAAAATTAAATTATAGCCTTGAAGGGAATTTCATTGTACTGAGGATATAAATATACAATATAATGCAATGCATAACATACATATGTGTATATTCATGTATGTATATGTGTGTATATATACATACACACGTATTTTCAGGATACTGGATTTTTTTGGGAAAAACAAAGAGATGCCATCTATATTGGTGGAGAGAATTTTTTTTATTGATAGTTGATTCAATATGAAACCACCGGTCTGATGATACTTATACATATACAGAATCTATATATTTTATAATTTTATAATACATAGGAACATTGTATTTATGTGCAAATAAATAAGTATAATGTACAGAGAAGTTACTAATCTACACTGGTTTCCTATGTTGATGATATATTTATTTTATCCATGTGGCAAACCAATACAGATTCGCAACTTGTCTGAAACTTATAGTCTTAGAGACTTATCTGAAACCTTGAAACTTTATGTGAATTGCTTATAATCCAATAAGTAATAAGCATCAGTTGGAAGACTTGAAGACAGATCATTCTGACTCCAAAAAAGGCCTTATCCACTATATAACACTACCTGTCCATGAATATATAAACATGAAAATATGTTTAACTGAGGAACAATGAAAAAGCTTTTTTTGCCTAGCTTACAGGAGGTAGGTTAACTTATTCAGTCCATATGATATGTCTATATAAAATAATGTTTTTGTAAGATTATACTGTCTTATGATTTTTAGCTCATCAAAGTTAGATACAATAGAAATTAATTTTAATTTATGGGCATATGATAAAGAAAATAACATAAATAATAATACTGTCATCTTTGTAATTAAATATAATTTTATTTCCCCAAAATAAACACTTTTAATGTAATTACTATTTTTAATTTTTGAAAAAAATCTATTTTTAAACTGACTCCTGTTTAAAACCTAAATCATTCTTTTCTTTGGGATATGAAAAGAGGGTCAAATTAGTATGTACTGAATAACATCAGTCTCTTCACAACAGGAGAATTTCTGGCCTCTTTCTTTGGTGGACTTTGCAAGTATGCCAGTGCTGTTGTTGTTTTAACTTATACAACATAGTTAAATCTAAATGATCTCAAACAAAAAGTATAAAGTATGTGAAACCACAGTTAATGTGTATTAAATTACCTTCAAATGGAGATGGGGGGAGTTTAGGAACTTGGCCATTCTAAGCATGTTAACTATTCTCTAAATAATGCAGTGCTCAAGTGCAGAAGCAAGAGAATTTGTAGGGGAAAACAAATACCTTGAGATGACTTGTCTTTTAAAGTAACTGTCAAGGAGAATTTGCCTCTCTTAACAAAAGCTGCCAATGACTTAAGGGATTCATTTATCCTTAAGGATGCAGTAAGATATGTCATTTTACTATTTAAAATGTTGTCCAGTTAAAATTAGGTCTAATTATCTATCCATGATATACCTATGTGTCTCTCAAGAAGAACAAAGGGATTTGGAATGATTAGATATATTTAGGATTGCAGTCAGGCCTGGGACTTAGAAATAAGATGAACTGAAAAGTATGACCAGTTATACATTATTCATGAACTTAGTACAACCCAGTAAAGAATTAAGTTATAAGCACCCCAAACCATTCAGTATCAGAAATAATTCTGCTTTTGTAAGTCAAACTCCCGCTCAAAACAATGATTTACATGTAATCATGATCATATGCAAAGATTTTCAATCATAATTAATGATTCAAACCACAAAGCTCCCAATTAGTAAAAAGAAGAATTATGATATTTTACTTATGGATTAATTGCTACAATTTTATAGATAATGAAAAACTGTCTCCATTTTTTAAATTATAAAGTGGAAACTAGAGACAATAGTTAGTATTGTCAAATGGACTTAGATTTGTTTTCATACAAGTTAGAGTAGCTTCATGTTGGAGAAAATAGTCCATGACTGGTGTCATATTACCTAACAAAACATTACATAGGTTCCTCCTGAAAGACATCATGAAATTTTCAGGTTAATTATCATAATTTGTTGTTTATGTAAAAAGGACAATTATTATATAAGAACAAAATCTCCACTAGTATTCATTCTATTATTCTTCAGGAAAAACTCAGGACACAGACACACACATGTGTGTATGTATATATGTGTGTGTATATATATGTTTGTATGTATGTATACATAATTAAAGGGTGGGAGTGGGGTCTGAAATGTGGCAAATGACCATTGTATAGTCTTTCATTTTAGTACATTCAAATAAATCTCTTTAATAAATAATGTCATTCTTAACTGACGCCACCAAATATTTCTACCAGTAATCATAAAGCAGCTATATCCACCCTAGGCCTTTCCTTTTTTTTTTTTTACCAGCCAAACAAAACAATTCTTAGTTAACCATGTTTTCTCCTCTCTCTCTTGCCCTGCCTTATTCTCTAAAGACCCAGAAATAGGGAGAATTCTGTCATTTTGCATAGATCTCATGACTTCCTACTGAAGTTTACTTTTAAAAATCCATTAATTTCTATCTGAATTACTTGAGTGTGAGTATACATTCCTTCTTTAGTATTACAATCCAAACAAAACAAAACCAAAAACCCTTAGGTCAACCTTATTGTCTAAGAATTAAATTTATTAGTATTTTTGGGTATGTTTCATATGGCACAACACTGATTGTCACAAGCAAGCAACCTATTATAATAAATCATATGAACATATGAAAAGAGGTGGAAAGCATTTATTGTCCCCATTTCTCAGAAAGGTAAAAATAAGAACAAAGCTACTATATCATTTGTGCAAGACACTGTGTGAGAAAGTGAGTAAAGTAGCATGAGTTGGGCCTTCTGACTTTCTGCTACCTATTCATTTTGTTATGCTTGATTACCTTACAATAAACAGGTGGAAATTGCTTCACATGTGTTTAAAAAAAAGAAAGGAAGAAAAGTCAAATAGTAAAAGATAATGAGTCTTTCAGCTTGATTTATGCCCTGTGGAAGAATTTATTTTTGTCATTAACTTTTTTATTGATTTTCAGCTGTGTCATAAGGATTACAGTGTGTGGATTAATTACAAACATCAGCTTTCAATGGTTACAGACTTATGACAGATTAATCTGGGCTAGATCCATTAGAAACTGAATGTTACATATAACATTCTTCTTTTTTACGTGTATGGGCAGGCTTGAGTATAAAGGCTAATCCATAAAAATGACTCTAAAGGATATTAGCACACACTGAATGAAAAATAACAGTGAATGAGCAAGTCTATCAATCATTTCCTATCATGAATAAAGAAAAGATATAAAAAAGCCAAGAAGATGAATCTGCAAATAGAATATGGTAGAAAAGGTACTGAAAAAAATGGAGGCAAAGTAAGAAATAGAAAACTGCATTAAGGAAGAATGTGGATTAATGAGAACCTATGCATGATGCATTATTACTGTTGTTACTGGCATCTATTTTAAATAAAGAAGCTTATTATTTGATTGGAAAAGTTTCAAAAGTAGACAGTAATGAACATTATATACTATAAGCTATGTCTCAATTTTATGGTAAATAAGAATGTTTTTGTTTCTCAATTATGGTATTTTAGCATATTTCCCTATCACCCCCACTTTTTCACTTTGATTCAGTCTCTGTCTACTGACTGATTCTCTAATGCCTGCAAATATGCTCATGCCTCCTCTGTTCTTAAGAAAAACCTCACTTCATTCTTCCATCCCCACTGTCATATGTCATATACACTTTTTGTGGCTAAACTCTTTGAAAAGTCTACAAAAGGTGCCTCCAAATCCTCTCCTCTTACTCTATTCTTAACTCTCTACAAACTGGCTTCTGACCTCATCATTTGACTAAAGGATCTCTCTCCAAAGTTTTTAATGATCCCTTGCCAAATCCAATCACCTTTTCTCAATCTTCATCCTTCTTCACCTCTCTACAGCCTTTGGCCGAGTCAGTTACCTTCTTGATTCTCTCATCTCTCTAGGCTTTTGAGGCACTACTTTCTTCTGGTTCTCCTCTGACCTATCTGACCACTCCTTGGTCTCCTTTACTGAATCTTTATCCTACTTACACATACTAACCATGGGAATTTTGTCCTGGACCTTCTTCCCTTCTTTGCCTTTCTAAACTACATCACTTGGTGATTTCAGTATCATTTCTATGCTAGTCATTCTCAAATATACTGTACTTATCTTACCCTAACCTCTCTGCTGTCTCCACTCTCACATCTCCAACCACCTATTAGACATCTCAAACTGGATTTCCTATAGATATCTTAAACTCAACATATCCAAAACTGAACTCATTATCTTTTCCTCCAAACCCTCCCCACTTGCAAACTTCCCTTTTACTGTCAAAGGTATGTACCATCATTCTCCCGCTCTGCCCCGCCTCAATTTGTCATCCCCAACTGTTATGCTTTCCCAATTCCCTTTAACATCTGTTGCCAATGCCGATTTCATTTTTGCAACATTTCTTGAATTTGTCAGTTTCATTTCTCTAAATGCCTCCACCCTGGTGCAGGTCAATAACTCCTTACATCTGGATTCTCTTAGTGGATCTGTCTCATCTCTCCCTTCTCCAATCCATCTGCCTATCACCCACCAAAGTGGTTTTCCTAAAGAGCAGGTCTGACTATGTCACTCTTTCTATTAAAAAAATCCCAGTGGTTCCTGATCACCTCCAGAATCAAATATGGGATCCTTTGTTTGATATTCAGTGCCTTTTATAAGGTATCCCTCCCTGCAAATCTTTCCTTTTCTCTTACATCTGAGATTCCCCCACCCTGCCACAAATTCTGTATGATCCATTGACACTCCACTTCTCGCTCTTCCTTGAACAAGTCATTCCAATCCTCTGACTCCTGGCATTTTCACTGACTGACCCCCATGTGTGGAGTGTTCTCCCTCCTCATCTCCTGGTTTCATTCAAGTGCCAGCTCAAGTTCCTGCCTTCTAAAGGAAGCCTTTCCTACTCCCTCTTAATTCTAGTACCTTCCCTCTGTTGATTATTTCCTATTTATTCTTGTTTGCATGTTGTCTGCCTCATTAGAGTCTGAGCTCCTTGAAATCAGGGGTTATCTTTTGCCTTCTTTGTATTCCCAAAATTTAGTGCAGTGGCTGAAGCATACTAGGGACTTAATACTTTTTGTTTTTCAGCCATTTCTCAGTCATGTACAATTCTTTGTGACCCTATCATCTTTTCCTTCTTTAACTCATTTTATAGATGAAGAAACTGAGGTAAACAGGATTAAGTGACTTGTCCAGGGTCATACAGTTAGCAAGTATCTGAGGCCAGGTTTGAACTCAGGAATATGAGTCTTCCAAACTCCAGGCCTGGCATTCTATCCACTATGCCACCTAGCATTTTAAGTACTACTAGTCATTTTTGTAGAACAAAAAAAGATTGTCACATCAAAATATGATTATTCCTTATCTAATAAATTAACTAATTTCTCAAAGATTAAAAAAAGATAATATGGTTAGGTGGCACAATGAATAGAGCACTGGCCCTGGAGTCAAGAGGACCTGAGTTCAAATCTGGACTCAGATACTTAACACTTACTAACAGTGTGATCTTGGATAAGTCACTTAACCCCAACTGCCCTGCCTTCCTCCCTGCAAAAAAAGCAAACAAACTTTTATCTTGCCCTTGCCTTCATTCCTCTTCACCTTAAGCAGCTGATTTATGATGTAAGTTCAGAACAACTAAAAAAGATTTCAATGAGATACTTCTCATATGACATCCTATCTTGTACATTTAAGCAGTTAATAATATGAAATGTTTTTATTTGGACTCCTTTACCATCATAAACCTGATGGGTCACATCTTAACTAAAGAAATTCTCCCAAGTAAATTGGCTAAGAATAGTTCTACCTTTAAAACGTACATTTAAAAACAAACAAACAAACAAAAAGCAACCCCCTATTATCATATAACTGTTAAAAAAGAGAATGATTCACTACCAACAATTAGTGTTTAGAGCATATTAAATGTAGTGCCAAACTGAAAATGCTTTCCAAATTGAATCTAACTTTTATAAGAAGAACAGAAATATCATTGTCTTTATTGTCTCAGTTGGAGTTGTCATACTAAATAGCCAGGGGAGAAGTTTTTTTTTTTTTTTGGTGTAGAAGCTTTGATTTTGGATCATCTATAAAACAGGAAATGAAACATCAAGACAAGATCAGATCAGGTGAACACACACACACACACACACACACACACACACAAAGAAACAGTACTTGGACCTCAATTAGTTACAGGTGATATACGTTAACCTACTTACTTGAGTTGTCTACAATTAATTGTCTCAGTTCCCATAATTTCTTTGTGTTTGAACCTAGACAAAATCAGATAATCTAACTATGTGTCATAAGGTACAGTTCTGTATATGTTAGAATATCTTTGTTTTGCTTGAATATTTATTGTTCAATAAATTGCTACTATTCAATAGAAAGACGAATTTTTTGAAGATAATTCTCCTGAGATCCACCCTGACCAATATCTGTTTAACTTTTCTCATTTTCTTTTGAACTTTTACCTATATTTGTTTCATTCTTATTAATATATAGGCCCTTTAAAGGTAGAGTGTGTTTAATATTTCATCTTTGCATTCCCTTTCTCTAGTACTGTGCCTTGTCCTTAAGAAGTATTTAAGAAGTGATTGTTGTATAAATAAATGTATGAATTAAGTAAAATTTTCGACCCTCTGTAATACATTCTTCTCATTGTCCTGACTATCATCTCAGATGTGTCTTTGGAGTTTTGACTTTATTTACTCACCGTAATATTTGTTCAAGCATCAGATGCCTTTAAAGGAACCAGATGAAATAGAGAGTTTTGTAGTATTGCTTCCATTCTTGGCTTGATTCAGGCCTTATGGAAGCACCTGGAACTTAGCCCAGGTAATTAGGTTTACTGATGGTTTACTCAAGAGGGCTTCTAAGCTCCCCTCAATCTATCTATTCGCTATGGAATTACATGATCAAATACAATATAATACTGGACTTCTATATTACACTGTTCCCTTAAAATTCCACTCTGAATATTCTTACTCAGGATTCTAAAACTGTTACATTTTTTTCATTCACATCAAATCCTGTGAAACTTTTTTCCATACCTTCCTTCAGTTCACCATGAACTGAAAATCCAAGAAAAATATTCGTCCAACATACTTTAAGCCTTCTTCAATTTCTCTTGACGTTATTAGGATACCAGTAGCACACAGAGGCTGTCCATTTGCTATCTATTGCCCTTGCCAAATGACTAACCCAGCCTTTTCTATCATATATTTATTTGAAGACATAAATGTCTTCAGTTCTTCATAGTTTCTCATTTTTATGTGCTGCAATCTGGTACTACAGGACAGCTAAGATGCTCACTGGATAGAATGCTGGGCCTGGAATCAGGAAGTCTCATCTTCCCATGTTCAAATCTGGCCTCAGACACTTACTAGTTGTGTGACCCTGGGCAAGTCTCTTAACCCTGTTTGCCTCAGTTCTTCATCTGTAAAATGACTTGGAGAAGAAAATGGCAAACCACTCAAATACTTTACCAAGAAAACCCCAAATGGGCTCTTGAAGAGTCAGACACTACTGAAAAGGGACTGCACAATCTTGTATTATAAGGTAGGTCTTTAAATCAGGGAGCAATTTTGGAATCATTAAAAGAATGTCATAATTTTTTTCTTTGGGGAATCTACTTTGTTTCCTTCCTTCTATTTCATTATGGACCCAATTTAATGTCCATTTGTAATGTCTATCAAAGATTTATATTTTTAGAACTGAGATCCACAGGTTATCACAGATTGATTTCATACATATATTTTGGGGGGCCAGACAATTATGGGAATTTGTTTGATTATGCATATTTGTTATAAATATTCCATTTTTTCTTTTTCCCAATGGAATGTGGGAGAATAAATTAAAAATAGAGTAGAAATGAGAAATCCATTCTTTGAAAATGTTGCATATTATACTCTAGACAATAAAAATTTTCATCCATATCTATTTTCTCCTGTGTAGATAAACTTAACTCAGTAGGTCTAGATTGAGATCTAAATCACTAATAATTACACTTACCATTGATAATTTTAGACAAACTAGGAAAAGAAGTATAGCCCATATTCATATCAATAAGGTAATTTTTATGAGTGCTTCTCTGTGTTTCCCTTTAAATCATGTGGTATTCAGGAGGAGTTCTTTGGGATACATTATTATCCTTTGCTTCTTCATTTCAACCCAGAGTGAACAAAAACAAAAACCTAGCTAGTGTCAAGGGCTCTGTCAGGTAGTTATAAGGTGTGCACGAACTTCATGGCTTCTTTGACCTCATATGCACCATCAATCGTTTTTAAAGAAATCTGGTTCCGGGACTAATTCTACTAAAATTTGTATAACTATTATTTAAGCTACTTAAACTTTTTGCCTCAGATCTAGGGATAATAAGATGCATCTCAATTCAAGTAATTTGGATGTTAGAAGCAGAGTTGTAACCAGTACAAAGTAACCACAGCTTTGGCCCAGGGTCCTGACATGATGGTTTCTGTGAAACCTTTTAATCCTGGATGCATTTTTGCTACTTCCATGCTGCATCTGATCAAGGAACGGTGACACGAACTACTCTTAAGGTAAATTGGGTTATTTTGCCTACCCTGCCACTATCCCAAGCACCACTATTTCATCAGATCATGGTGACTTACCCATATATTCCTTAACACACAGAAAACCCAGGATCATAATGATGTCATTATATACAAGTTTCAAGGTTTAGCATGGCCTTTGTCTTACCTTCCACTCTCTCTCTTTG
Source organism: Petaurus breviceps papuanus (assembly GCF_028583685.1). Lineage (NCBI taxonomy): Eukaryota > Metazoa > Chordata > Mammalia > Diprotodontia > Petauridae > Petaurus > Petaurus breviceps. The sequence goes on from NW_027185698.1 coordinate 10,020,641, forward strand.
CTCTAGATGTCAGAATTGTGAAGTTACAGACATAGTTGGGAGATTAATATTAAACACTTTTAGAAACCAATATAAAAATGACAAGGGTTATACTGTAGGGCAAAATTCTACCAATGAGTAATTGCCCAAGAGGCATAAATTACATTAGTCTATGTATTAATAAATACATGTCAGTCAAAAGACTATCTCAGGCAAAAAACATGCATACAAGTTAAAGTAAATGCCTTATCTAATTTACACCCATGAAATTGAATGTGACTCTACAAACGCTAGGGACATACAGGATTGGGCAGTCTCAGTTCTGGTCATGACAGAGTGGTGCAATTAAAAGAACTCTGACATTGGAATCACAAGACTTGACTTTGAACCCCATCCATATTTCTCACTCTATGATCTTGGACAAGTTGTTTCACTTCACTGGTCCTTGATTTACTTATTTGTAAAATGAAGATGTTGGATGTTTACAGTCTCTTGCAGATCTCATGTTCTATGACTCTTATTTTAGAGTCCTTCAAGATTTACTTTGGTCCTAGGTTAGACCCAGAATCTCATTAGCTCTACATCTCTTACTAACTAGCTCTGTGATTTATCAGTTCACTTTAATTCTGCTTCTTCAACTTAAAAATGATGTTAGTCAAAATTCCTCCAAGTTTCCTTCTACCTCTCAATTTCTATGATTCTGATTTTATGCCTAGTCCTTCAAGAATTACTCTGGTCCTATGCCATACCCAGAATCAAATACAGTCCATAGTAAAAACTAGTTAGTTCTTTCATATCCTGGGAATTCTAATCTGGAGATTTTTCTTTCCTCTAGTCTCACATCTCCAACTGCTAACTTAACATATCAAACTGGATATCACATATGCATCATTATCTTTGCCCCTAACACCTGTCCTCTTCCTAACTTCCTTATTAATCTTGCTGGTAAGACCATCCTCCCAGTTACCCAGACTCACAATCTAGGTGTTATCCTTGAATCCTCACTCTCTCTTACTCCATATCCAACTTTTGACATATCTTGTCAATTGTATTTTTCTAATAGTGTTTGTATACACCTCCTTCTCTCCTCTGACATTGCCTTTACCCTGATGTAGTAGTCCCTATTCACTTCATGCCTAGACTAGTGAAATAGCCTTATGGTTGTCTTCCTTGTCCCAAGTTTCTCCCTATTCCACTTAGCTGTTGACGTTATCTTAACTTCTCCCACCCCCAAGCACAGACATACACTCAGTTAACTTAAGGTGATCTCTGTCAAATATAAATTAACTATTTGTTTTTTCCCCTTTTTTTGGAGGGGAGGAGTGGGGCAAGGTAATTGGGCTTAAGTGACTTGTCCAAGGTCACACAGCTAGTTAAGTGTCAAGTGTCTGGCGCCGGATTTGAACTTAGGTTCTCCTGATTCCTGGGCCAGTGCTCTATTCACTGCGCCACCCAGCTGCCCCTCTTTTTGGCTTTTAAATCTGTTCATAATCTGGTCCTTTAACTACCTCCCTTTGTCTTTTTACAAAAATCCCACTGACTCCGGCCTCCTGATCGTTCCTTATACAAGACCCTCCATGTCTCAACTCTGTATATTTTCCTTGGTTGTCCAGCAAGTCTGTAATATTTTCCCTCTTCTCTTCCTTCTCCATCTCATGGTTTCATTCAAGTCTCAGCCAAAATTCTACTTTCTGCAGGAAGTATTTCCCAGTCCTCAAAGTCAGTGTCTTTCTTCTGAGAATATCCCTAATTAATCCTGGTTTTGGCTTGTTCTATATAGTTGTTCGGATATTGTATCTGCCATTAGATTGTGAGTTAAATGAGGACAGGGACTATTTTTACCTATCTTTGCATCCCTAATCAACCACGCAGTTCCTGGAACATAGTAGGTACTTAATAAATGCTTGCTGACTTGAGGATGGCAAAAATATGGAAAGACAGATCTTCTAGTACCAATGCTTTTCTGCAAGTCTGAATAGATTGAAACCTTCAGGAAGACTCTAGAACTATCCTTTTTTAAACTTTAGAATGAGAAGTTCAGATGATCTAATGCTGACATTTCTTGGAGAGGGAAAACTTACTCTGGCAGTCATTGGATAGCAAAGTCAAAAAGACATTAAATCCTGAGAAAATCAATATTGATCCTGTATCATTTTCTTATTGATCCCATTTACAAGAAATTGATTTTGTCCTGTAATTGCTTAAATCATGGTTCTTTGTCTCTGAACTAAGTTCAAAGTTCCTGCAGCCTGTAATGGCTTAAATTTTAAAAATCCATCTGTTCTTGACTTGAGGAATTTTGCTAACCTTGGGAAATGTGTATGAACAAAAAGGGAGCCGGGTCTTATTTCTTCACACCACCAAGCTATCCTTCAAGGATATCTGGTTTGCTTTCAAAAAGTCTGGACCACTATCTTGCACCTGAACTGAAACAAAGAAAGTTTCCTATTTTTATGAGACAACAAAGGGGGTGGACGTAGGGGTGGGAGAGGGTTATTGCTAGCCTCGATTACCAAACTTCCAAACAATCATATTGTTCCCTGAACCTCAGTTCTGTAACAATCATATTGCCTTTAGCCCCATGATATCATCGACCCTATTCTTTTCTTTGTTCTGTATTCCCCAAAAACTGTATGAGGAAAACTGTCCTTTAGCTCAGAGCCTTTGGCATTAATGGAGGTGAGTCATTGGTCCATTTATTGACAGGTAGCATGCCCTCCTAATATCTTACTTGGAAATCTGCCTCACCCTACCCTTTTGTTAAAACTCAATCACAGTAAATACCACCTGGACAAAAGTAATATGACAATCTAGGTTTTCCCATTTATTTACCATGAAACTGAAGAATAAAAAATTTAATAGTGATTGGAACAGCAGAGGACACAAGATGGCACCATGTATATTTTATGCTAATTTTCTATTTTGTTAGGGCCAATGATTTTTGCTAACATACTTTAAAAACCTGGTTCATCCTCTTAACTATAAATATCAGGAAGGGAAATCATTGTTGGATGAAAAGTACTTTTCAGGGAAAATAAAATCACTGCTTGTTAGACTATGTAGCTTTAAATAATTATTATTCTGAGATCATCCTCACAGGAACATTTAGGAAGGGAAAAAACTAAGCTGGTTTTAGGATTCCTGAAAGGATTCATGTAACACATTAGAGAAACTTGTAAAAAACCAGTTAGGAGCCAACACACATATTTTAAGAATAAGGTGCTGCCTGAAAACGACCACTGATGACCACTCATACTATGGGATTCTCAAATTGTTATTTCATTATTCATATGCAATTAATTGGGTTCCATCTCTTGATGTGTGTCTCAGAGGAAACAAATTATCTGGTGGAAAACCAGAAGATTTGTAATGGCCTTATCTCAAGTCATTAGATATATTCAGAAGTGGCTGTGGGCTCTAAGTTCAATACCTGCAGTTTCCTTGAAAATGTAAACTACATGCAATGACTTCATCTGCCTTATGTGGCATTAATCAGGGGCTACGTTTGAGTGTGTACAGTTTCTTTTTTAAACTGTGTGTAGATTTCTAGCTGGTGAAAGTGAGGGAGGGAAAGAAAGAGGTCAGAATTGACAGCAACACTGAATCAGCGCATCTCATGCCAATGAAGTAATGAAAACCAGCACTGTTCTTACAAGGCAATAATGAATATAAATGGACAAAAGACATTGAATAGCTAGCTACTGGGAAGAAAAGAATGAGGCATCCAGTTCAAGAAAGAACCTTTTTCTGCTATCACAGATAGCTTTGTGAACTGGTTAAATTAGGAAGGCCTGTAACAATTTCATGCTTTAAGAGAAAATTTTGAAAGACAGCTCTCACATTTTTAGGGCCTCAGGTTTAATAAAGGGAGATGCACTTGTTGTTGTAGTTTAATGGGAGATATGCAGAGAGGTACTTTAATTATTTATGTCTTATCTCTAGATTATTTGATAGTATACCTTTGATATAGTGAGGGTCTTGTTTTTAGTATCTTAGATTAACTTAAAGACCTCAAAACTCAAGGAGATCTTGTTTGGGGAAGTAAAAAATAAAGTATATTTGGATTAGGGATGTTAAAAGATTTATAGATTAAAAATATTTTTAGAAAAATTAACATTAGTAGGCAGGTGAATTAACAGAGGTGATCTTACGGTGATCTTATGGGGGGGTTTCTTTGAATTAAATGTTTGGTCAATTTCTCTGATGCTAATTTATACATATGTGTATATAGATGTATATACATATATTATACATACACACCTTTGCATATATATGAAATTGGATTAGCTGCACTAAGTTGGAGGCATGTCTTTATTACTAATTTGATAAATTTAGCTATATCTACCTTTGCACAATGGAAATCATGGCTAAAGAAAGGGATACAGAAAAGAAAATGCTTTCCTTTTGACAATCATGTGCTAAGGACACTTACATTTAAAAGTAATTGGTGGAAATTCTGTACCAGTTATGTGACAACAGATTAAAAGGATTTCTGCCTGTCACTAAGAGCTATTCCATGGATTTGGTATACTGTACATAGCCATCTGTTCAAAACTCAATAGACAAAATCCTGTTCTATTTCTGAAAATGTTTTGACTATAATAGTATATCTTGCTAAAATAAAAAAGTCTTTGGAATCTTCAAGATTCATTAGCAAAATTTAAATAAACTCTAACTTTTAACATAAAGTATAATGTTATAGTTGTTTGTGCTTTGGTTTACATGTTAATCTATATAAAACCAACACTCTTATGTTCCTTTGTATTGCAAAAATATGAATATGACTCATCATTCTAAACTTTAATATCAGCATCATAACCTCTTACTTAACTAAAATAATTGGAAAAGGGATAATTCAATATTCTCCTTAACTTTGGTTCTGTAGATAATACATGAAAATAATTAGAATGTGGGAAAATATATTTAACTTTTAAATATATCATATGCATGTTTTAGCCTATACAATGGCTGAGTCTCTTAATAACATGCAAAAGTTTTTAGAATTCATTTGATCATTGCACTTGGCATTTGCAGGTGTGTTTTAGTAAAGGAATTTAGAAAATACTTCATTAGTTCCTTCAAAATTATCTTAACTAAAAAAGAATGGAGAATATAACTTGGTTGTTTATGTGTGTATACATATACACACAGTGGTTTAAAGAAAAAAAAGTTTTTCTTTTTTTTCCCCAAAGAACAATGAAAAATTCAACCCATCCAGCATAGTCTGTCTCTTGAACTAACCTTGTAGTCAGATTCCAGGATCCTCAGTTAAATTAGACACACACACACACACACACACACACACACACACACACATATGTATTGTTTAAGTATAAAACAAAATGTCAGTTATATTACTGAATAGCAATCTTGCTTATAAAGTTAGGTCTGATTAGCTTTTAAAACAGCAATAATAATAATAATAAGAGGGGAAATTAAGAAAAACCTTAACAGGAAATCAGATTTAATCTAAACAGGATCTAGGCAATTATAATGAAATTCATGTAGTGTTTTTAATAGCAATACTAGACAGTAAACCTATTATCTCAAATAGTATAATTACCTCCTTTATACTAAATATTCTCTGCTGTTTTCAAAAGGATCTGCAGACAAGCTAATGTTCTGTACTTATGTGAAGCCTGGTATCTGTAATAACCATAGGTCAATTTATTTCAAGCCAATATTCCAAGTGCTCACATTGTCAAAATACCTGCATTACAATTCTCTTCCAGTTGTTGTTTTTAATTAGGAGACTCTCTTCAATGGGGAAAAAAATTCCAAAGGGAATTGGGGAAGTTTATTTTAAAGAGTATAAACAACAAAAGCTCCTTGCTTCCTGTATATGATATTTCCAATTTGTCCTAAAGTCTTATGCACTGAAAATAATGTATTGCTAATTATTGGCAGTGAAAACTTCTGTGAATTATGAGATTGCATTGAGATGAAAACTGCTTAAATGTCTACTAGAGCTGCTAAGTGTTATATTTTTTACTGTTTAACAGTTTGTAAGAAAAATATAACTCATTTATTGGAAACAGGTAACATTTCTACTTTAGCAAAAACTTTAAGTTGTATAGAAGAGATTTATGTGATAGACTTTACCTTCACAATCAGAAACCACCATTCTGAGGAGAAAAATGGCCCCTGGGATTTTCATCCAAACATTCAGTAGGCCCTGCCATTGGCACCACCTCACTTCCCACGTACAAGCTATCACTTTCTATCTTTCCTCTCTTTCACAACCTCTTAGAATGCAGTTATGCTAGTAGCCTCAACTGCCTCACCTCCCACTCCTCAATTCTGTGCCATATGGATTGCAATCTCATCTCTTCACTGAAGCTGCTTTTTGTAAGATTACCAAGGTTTTCTTAATTGTTAAATCTGAAAGTTTCTATGTCCTTCCCTCCCTTCGATTCCCGCCCCCCCACCCCCGGCCAATCTTCATACTCCTTGATCTTTCTGCTGCTTTTGATATTGACAACCATCCTCCTGGACGTTCTCTTTTCTAGCTCAGCTTTCATGACACTGCTGTCTCCTTGTTCTCTTCCTACCTGTCTGATTTCTCCTCAGTTTCCTTTGCTGGATCATCATCTATCTCTTGCCTCATATACACGAGTATAAAAGCCAAGGCTCTGAATTGGACCTATTCTCTCATGAACTGCAAACCAAGAAGCTGCTACAATTAATGGAAAATCCATCAACTCCCAAGGTGTCAAATATTATCCCTAAGCCATGACTTCTAAATCAATAAACAAGCTTTAATCTCTCTCCAGAACTACAGTCATGAATTAACAATTGTCTGATTGATATCTCCATCTTGATGTCACATAGGTATCTAAATAATAACACAGCCAATGAAAGTGATTTTCCCAACATCCCTATTTCTTTTGAGAGCACTATCTTTTATTTCAGTGTCATAACTGAAAATGCAGAATCAATTCTTCATTCACCCTACAATCTATACTATCCAATCTTTTACCATATATTGCCAATTCTGAATCTATAATAGATTAACTGTAGGTCTATTCTAGTTTATAATATTGCATGAGGTTTAAAAATTCATGATGGCTCTTGAAAAAGGTAGGGCAGTACAGGAAGAGGTATTACTTAATATTAATTTGAGGATCATATTATCTATCAAGACAGAAAACACACACAGAGTTTGTGCAATTAATTCTTTTTGAGCAGAGTTGTAAATTGTTATAATAAACATCAATTAACTGATTCTGCCAATCATTAGTGCTTACCTTCATGCCCAAAATTTACTATGCATCTATTTTTTCATGTACATTCAATTAACATCATTGAACATATTCAATCCCCCAGTAGAATGACCTACTGGGTGCATAAGCATATTTTATTTTTGTCTTTGTGTCACTGACAATTAATATAATGCCAGACACAGACTAAGTATATAATGAAGGCATATTAATTCATCAAACTGTATGTAGTGATACAGAGAAACACCATTGAACTAGGACTATAGTCTACATTCTACAGTAGAAAGTAGAGGAAAGGAGGTAAGAAGGGGAAAAAGGGAAGGAAGAAGTCAGAAAGGGAGGAAGAAAGGAAGGAAGCCACCAAAGGCAGGAGTAGCAGAACAGCAGCCTCATCTTTGCTTGTTTCTTATTTATGAATTCATATGGTGTTGTATTGTCAAATACCAGCAGTGTTTTAAAGAACTTAACCCTTGGTTTTTATGATTTTTTTGTTACTTTTTGTTTGTGGTTACTAAGTTTATAATAAAAACAAAATGTATAACTTGATATAATGTGACACAGCTCATTTTATATATGAGAAAACTAGAGCTGGAGAATGACGTGCACAATTTTATAGAGATAGTAAATAAGAGTTGGGATTCAAACACTGGACCTCTCACTCCAAATATAATATTATTTCTAATTAAATTCCAAACCACTGAAATTGAATTTTAGGTTTTCAACAGGCATGGTATCTAAGTTTATTTATTAAAATTGAATAATTTGCACACATCCATATTTTTTTTTTCTTTTTGGAGGGGGGAAGGTAGGGCAATTGGGGTTGTGACTTGCCCAAGGTCACACGGCTAGGTTTTGTGGTAAATGTCTGAAGTCACATTTGAACTCAGGCCCTCCTGACTCCAGGACTGGTGCTCTATTCACTGTGACCACCCAGCCATATAATTTGAGACAAAACACTCCAAAAAACTACTTGGCGTATTACTGAAAATATTTAACTCTTCAAATCTTCTTTTATGCTCCAAATAACAATATATGCAAGTCTATGTGAGGTCAATTTAGAACTTTCAATTTACAAAGTAAATATAGTTATACTAAATTAGAAGAAAATATAGAAATCAATATTGGGTATTCTGATAAGGAAAACAGTAAATTTAATATACTGTATACACCTGTAACCACATAATATCTAATAAAGACTCCATTTAGAGTATGGTCTTGGGAGAAAACAAAATCTAAAATGTGCCTTTAATGTTTAACTTCAAAACAAAGTTATAGTGTTGACTCTTAGAAACTGCCAATCAGCTTTTGATTCTTGATAGCTTAAAATGTGTTCTATGAAGTCCAAATTCATGAACTTCTATTTCAAAATAATCAATTCTCCTTTAATAAAGTCTGATATTCCAACTTGATCAGTAAGGCTCATCACTTTATTTCTAGGTGTACTTCAAGCTTGCTGGCTTCCACAACTATACAAATGAAACCTTTGCACATTTCCTATTTTTAAAGATGATGACTAAGCAAATAAAGACTGCCAGTCATCCAAATATCTCAAGTTGTATATCAGTCACCTGATTGGCTTCATGGAGGAAATGACAATGAGTTGGGCTAGATGAGAATAGAATTCATTAGGAAAAAAAATATATAAGCAAAGGCACAAAGATGAAAATAACTTTTTTGTTAAGTATTTTGCCTTCATGTGAATGATTTTTGATCCTAATATTATTTTTAAAAGAACAGTAAAAGAACAACAGGAGATTCTCTAAGTTGCAGAGAAGTTACTACAGTGGGTAGAGAGAATTCTTTATAAAGTCCCATGGAATCAAGATCCCATAGATCCCAGTCTCCTCAAACAATCAATCAATCAATCAATAACATACTCTGATTGGTCTGTTTCCATGACACTTTAATGTGTGGAGATATCTAGGAATCCATGTATATGTATATCAAATTTTTTTTGGTAAATTTTCATTTAGAGATACTGTTCTGGAAATCTATGTATATAAAATGGAATAAGGAAAGCTACTAGACTTGTATTTTTAAAAATCAAGTTAGTAGACTTCTGTGCTCTGAATTTTTGACAATATTATTGAAAAATAATATTTAATTTAAATGAAGTAAAAAAAAACCTGTTTCCACTTTTAGAATATAATAAAATGCCTCTAATCAGTTTGAGACATTTATTGGCACTAGTACAAAAAGTAAAAGGAATTATATTGAACCAACAAAATCTGAAGAACCTCAGAAATCTTAATTTCCAATATTTTCCTAAAACAAACCATTACCACAGTAAGCTACGATGATTATACTTAGGAGCTTACATAAAATTTCATTCAGAAATAGTCAAGAAGAAGTTATCACTGTTCTGATTAATCAATATGGCAAAGTGGTGTGGAGAGGATTTTGTACTTGTGTCTGTAATAGAGAAGAAAAAGGAATAAGCATTTTTATAGTGTCTACTATGAGCCAGGAGTTTTGCCAAGTACTTTTAGAAATATTATTTCATTGGTTCCTCATAACAACTATGAGAAGTAGATACTATCCCCTTTTTACAGCTGAGGAAACTGAGGCAAAAAGAGATTAAACGACTACATTCTACAATAGAAAGCAGAATAAGTGAGGAAAGGAGGGAAGAAGGGTCACACATCTAGTTAATGTATGAGGCTGGATTTGAACTCAGGATTTCTTGACTTGATTTCCAGGCCAAGCATTCTATCCATAGAGCCACTAGGTTCAGTAATAGGGAAATTTTGTTTCTGAAACATAGCTAGCTCTCTGATCATAGTCACGTCATTCACCTTTGACCACCTCTATCCTAATGTGTAAAATCAATAAAATATGTCCCTCCTGATGTTGTTGTGAGACTCCAGTAAGATCATATACATAACATGCTCCACAAAGCTTGAAGAGCTCTAAAATGTCAGACGAGAAATAGTAAAAATAAGGGTTATAATTAGAGGTGGAGCAACTGGGGCTTTGGCCCAGGGTGCCAAATTTAGAGGGCACTGACAAAACTTGGAGGCCTTCAGCAATATAGAAATAATACAGTGTAGAACCTTGTTAGCAAAATAATTTGTTAAACTGGGAAGATAGTTGATTACAAATTGGGGTAAGCTCTTTACCTACTTCACCTGTACCTTTCTCACATTTCATTTTTGGTTTACCATTGGTATCTCAAGTTCTTTATCTGCTTCTGGGAGTCAGCCTTCCACTACCCTTCTCCTGTCTATCTACTGGAGGGGCCCTTTGTGCCCTTGGTCTCTGGCATGGATTGCGGTCATGGCCTCAGGTACAAAAATAAAAAAGTATTAACCACACTGAATAGATGACTACTCCCACAGGAGCAGTGGAAACCACTGAAGCCAAGTATTATATTACTCCTAAAAGAGAAGGCCAAGGAGAGCAGCCGCTCAGTTAGTGGGATTCTTCTCACTAAGCATTTTGAGAGCTACACCTTTACACATTTACTGAATCCTTCAGTTATTATTTCATTTGTTGTTTAATTATTCAGTTGTGTCTGACTCTCTTTGACCTTATGGACCACAGCATGCCTATACTGTCCATTAGGTTTTCTTGGCAAAGATAATGGAGTGGTTTGCCATTTCCTTTTCCAGTGGATTAAGGGAAACAGAAGTTTAGCGACTTTCCCAGGGTCACACAACTAGTAAGCATCTGAGGCCTAACTCAAACTCAAGTCTTCCTGAATCCAGGCCCAGTGCTTTATCCAGTATACCACCAATGGACTATGCTGGATGGGCAATGGGTCTGATAGAGTATATTGATTCTTATGTTTTTATCATATTATTGAAGCATATTCTTTTGAGAATATATACACTATAACAGGACAAAACATACTTTTATTGCCATACTTTCTCTATACATCCAATTTTGAATGTTAAGTATTCTTATGAAAACAAAAAGAGTACTCACAATTTCCAAATAATATAAAAATACATCCTTTGCTTCAATTTCTAATTAGCAACTAAATATCCTTCTTCTTAAATTGATATGGATGTTTAGGCAACATTGATCTTTTTGATATTATTTCCCTGACAGCTATACCAAGAGAAATGCACACTTACCTTTTATAAATTTTTGGATCATACACAGAAAAAATTATAAAATATATATTCTCTATTAAGATGGATGCTTCAATTTCTAATTAGCAATTAAATATCCTTCTTCTTAAATTGATATGGGTGTTTAGGCAACTTTGATCTTTTTGATATTATTTCCCTGACAGCTATATCAAAGGAAATGCACACTTAACTTTTATAAATTTTTGGATCATACACAGAAAAAAATTATAAAATATATATTCTCTATTAAGATGGCTGGGAGTATGGGGGCCTAGAGTCAGGAAAATTCCTATTCCTGAGTTCAAATGTGGCCTCAGACACTTACTAACTGCGTGACCCTGGGCAAGTCACTTAACCCTGTTTGCTTCAGTTTCTTCATCTATAAAATGAACTAGAGAAGAAAATGGCAAATCACTCCAGTATCTTTACCAAGAAAACTCCAAATGGGGTCACAAAGAGTCAGACTGAAAAACTACTGAACAGCAAACTAAAATGACTATTCTTATGAGCTGAAAAGATAATAGCATCTTACAAGGTGCACGTTCTAATAAGTAAACAGTTCTGTTTTCTAGCTTGACAAAAATTTGCAGTTTTATGCCCCTATATAGATGATGAGAGGAATGATGTCAATTTCTGGATAATTTGAGACAAATAAAAATTTAAATCGATTACCTGGATATCTGGATACTTCACAAGAAAATATATGTATATGTATTTTGCCCCTTTGGTTTAATTTTGTTTTACTTTGTTTCAAATATCCAAATAATTGCTTTCTCTACTTTGTATAGACATTGTCATTTTGTTGCTAAATAAAAGTCTACCATCATGATCATTAAAGCCTAAGTATAACATTCTAAGTTGAATGGCACGTCCTCAAGCTAAACACATTTGCCTTTTATTTCTTAAATAAGACCAATTCATATCATGATATAAAATGGCATTCCTCCCCACCCGGCCCAGCATTCCTACTTCATTTTTGCATTCATGTCTAACTTCCCTTTAGGTTGGCATACTCTGTATTTGAGCTGGCACTAATCGATCAGTACGCTCCTACGTCAGCTGTTCAAGCAGCAGCTAACCAGGCAGCCACAACAAACACAAATCTGCCAGCTCCTAATGTGTGTCCCTGCCTGTTATTCAGTGGCTGTTTGCAAGGACTTTATATGTAGACCACGTAGCTCTTAGAAAGCTCAGTGCTCAGATTTCAAACAGAAAGCTTATTAGGCACAGAAGTCCTACAAATTAAATCATAATAAGGAGCTGCTCGAAATAGTTTAGGAAGACAGTGCATGGAAATGTATTTTTACACTCAAAATCTAATGTTTTCTTATAAGGGAACATTGGTGTGGCAAATGATAACAGTCTGGAGAGGAGCCCTGAGCATTACATCAATTCATTGCTGTTATCATTTACTTACAATAGTAGTACCAAGCCTGTCTCATCTTAATTTAATTCTTAGATATTTTCCCTTGAGTTTACTGAGAGACAATAGGACACAATTTCCTTTTTTCATCCCCAATAAGCACACTTAATAAAAATGCAATTAAGTTCACTCAAGTTTATTTGAATGCATCTGCCTACAATCTCTTATTAAATCAAAAAGTATATTTGTTCAAATGGGGGAAGGGAAAAAAAATCAGTACTTACTGGATCTAGTATGTATGTCACAGCAGATAGTATGCATGTCACACACAGAAAGTCAGATAACTCCTGATTTGAAGTTAGGAAAGTTTTGTTCAAAGTCTGTCCTTGACAACTACTAAATGTGCCATGTAGCTTCTTGATGTCCTCAGCCACCCCAGTACAACAAATCTGCCTCTAGGGAGAAAGTTTCTGCAGCAGGAGATCCTAAACTGATAAAACTACAATTTGGACAAAATATATGTGTGTGTGTATGCATCCACATATATATGTATAATATGCAACTACATAACCATATACATATGCATGTAGAGACATACACCAAACTTCAGTACTATCTACTATCCCTTTTATTAAAGTTTCATATTTCCACTCTTACTGCACAATAAAGACTTCCTTTCTACCTTACAAATTGTCGATAAAAAGATGATTGATTAATAGAGAATATATTCATCAAGCAAAATGGAAATTTGGCATTGACTTAGTAGGATTATCACTACAAGTTAGAAAAGCCCAATTGTGCTTTCGGATAAGGCAATAAAAATTTTTGGACTACATTTTATACATATATATTCTTTGGGTTTGTGTGTGTATGTACATGTGTACGGCACACATATACATACATATAAGGAATATTTATTTCCTACACTGATAAAATCATAGATTTACAACAAATCAAAAGATAGATAGTCAATAAACATTTATTTTAAGTACCAACTATATGCCAGATATTGTGTTAAGTGCTAGGGATACAAAAACTGTTACAGTTCCAATGGGGGAGAAAATGTACAGATAGCTATGCCAAACAAGCTGAATACAGGATAAATAACAGATAATCAACAAAGGGAAGGCAATAGAATTAAGAGAGTTTGGGAAAGGCTTCCTGTAGAAGGTGAAATTTAGCTTAGGACTTGAAGGAAACCAGGAGGTGGAGATGAGGAGGGAGACATGGGGGACACAGAGAGAAAGTGTCTAGAGTTTGGGGGAGGGGAGAAATGTCTTATTCAAAGACTAGCCAGGAGGACAGTGTCATCCCATCACAGAGGGCTTGGCCAAAGGATAGAGTGGTGGGGTGTAAAGTCCATAAAGGTCAGGGGAGGCTTTGAACACCAAAAAGAGGATTTTATAGTCTTATAATTAGTCCTAGAGGTGATAGCAGGTCACTGAAATTTATGAAGCACTTTATGCAATCTGACACATTCCGATCCAGACTTTAAGAAGATTACTTCAACAACTGAGTGGAGTGGGGAGTAATTTGTGATAAGGAGACCAACAAGTAATTTTTTGCAATAGTCTATCTAGGCGTGAGGTCATGCTCATAGGGCTGGATAAGTAGATAAGAGAATTAGGAGCCTAGAAATGATAACTGAATCCATGGGAGCTGATGAGATCACCAAGTGAAATTGTATAGAGGGAGAAGAGGGCTCAGGATAGGGCCCTGTGGGACATTCACATTTAAAATGAATGACTTGGATAAAGATCCAGGAAAGGAGACAAAAAGGAATGACAGTTGGATGCCAAATTTCAGTTTGACTCAAGATATTTATTGTTCATTAACCAGTCACTTTATAAAGGGCAATTTTGTAAACTGGTCAGGAACACTGAGAATAGAATTATAAAATTATAAATAAAGGCTTAGTAGCTAAAATCTAAGTATGGAGACTTTGGTCATGAATATTTAGGCTCATGCCTAATATTGAACTACTCAATTAATTCTTTTGAGTCTCAATATTTTCATGTTTATAATGAGCATTGTATCTTACCCCTAATCAGTCTCATGGGGATGTGACATTAAAAGTCAAATGAAATGATTTTTATTAAAACATTTTCAATTATTCAAAAGAAGTACTGATATTCATTCATATTTTTAAAAATATTTCTGTATACCCTTTCTCCTGCTCTAAATAGTATTCTTTACTATATCCCTCAGAATTTTTATAATGTTTACTTACACTGGAAGTCTCAAACAAAGGTTCTCAAAGTTTAAAGAAAATAAATGTTTATGGACATAGCTTGTTGCACTTGAATTCAAGTAAACAACTGAATAAACATTTGTTTAGTACCAACTAGATGCAAGGTGCTGAGCTAGGTTATATGTTGCCAAATAAATATCAAGACAGTCCTGGCCTGACTTTAAGGAGCTTGCATTTTACTGGCATTGTACACATTAAGCAATATTCATAAAAACGTACAAGATAAATACAGAGTAATCTAAAGTAATTCCAAGAGAAAAAAATAAAAATTAGTGGGACCATCAGCACATATCTCCAGTGGTTAGTATATGAGATGTACATTGAGGCAAGCTAGAGAACCTACAAATAAGATGTGAAGTAGCAGCTCATTCCAGACATAGTTGACCACTCATGTGAAGGCCTTAAGGTAGACTAGGGAAAGTTAACTATGGAGGATCAACATCAGGCCACTTTGACTAGAATAGAGATTGTGAAGTGGAATAATGTGAAATAAATTTGCAAAGCTAATGGGAGCCAAATTATGAAGGTCTTTAATTGCCAGGTTAGGAAATTTGTATTTTATCCTTTAGGCAATATATAGTTACTAAAGATTATTATTATTGTTATTATTTTTAGTAGGCAGAGGTAACATGGTCTGATCTGTGTTTCAAAAATATCAATTTCAAAACTATTAAAAGGAGCTTGAATTTTCAGTTTTATCAACTAGATGGTTACTCTAACAAGTCAAAATGGCTCTCTGTAATTTCTGTGTGTGTGTGTGTGTGTGTGTGTGTGTGTGTATGTGTGGTTTTCACAGGTCGGTTATACTATTTAATTCCTAAAATGAATCTGTCTCTTTATAAACAAGGGTGCTCTCATTAAAGCCTCCCCTTCCAGTTCAATTTCCAGAATGGTCACAGGAAGGTTGTCCCAAACGAGCATTCCATTTCTTTACTTGGCTTAGGCTTATGACATTATCACTATGGCCTTTGAATTCTGCTTTAGAATGGGGATACTTATACCAGGATACATTTATCATTACAAAGTCAGTTGTATTTTGAGTTGGCCAGATAGAGTAATTCCCTCTTAACATAAGTGAACTTGCTATTACTAGAGTCTTAGTTTCCTATTCAATTGTGAGTAATTCCCTGTTACTGATACATAAGGAACTTTAAAAAGACTTGATGAAAGCTTCACATGAGTACTATTTAAGTCATTAGAGTAATACAAAAATGTATTAATTAATTATTTTATTTATTTATTTTCAAATGCTTTATTAACTTCTGATTTACATCATTCATTTCTGCCAGATTTTGAGTTACAAATTTTCTCCCCATTTTTCCCCTACCCACCGCCCCAAAATAGCAGTCCCACAGGATATCCCTTCCTCCAATCTGCTCTCTCCCATATTTTCTCCCATACCCCTTTAGAGTTTTCCAGTGGATCTCCATGCCCCAGTGCCTGTATATCTTATTTCCCAATTACATGTAAACTAGTATTAATAAAAGTATATATATATATATATATACACATATATATATATATAATTTCAGTATTTGATTTTAAAACTTTGATTTCCAGATTTATTCCCTTTGTCCCTTGTCTCCCACCCTTACTGGGAAGATGAGCAGTTTAGTATAGGATGTACATGTGTGGCTAATGGAAAACAATAACATAGTAGATATATTGTAAAAGACTGGCTATATTTCCCTCCCTCCTATCCCATCTGCCACTTGTTCTATTCTCTACTTTGATCCAGTCCCTTTTCAAAAGTGGGTGCTCCAAACTTTCTCCTCCCTGAGCCTACCCTGCCTTCCATCATCCCCCCTCTCATCCCCTTCCCCCCCTACTGTCCTGGAGGGTGAGATACCATATTTAGTGTGTATTTCATTCCCTCAAGCCAAATTCAATGGGAATAAGGTTGACCCATTCCCTTTTGCCTTCCTATTCTTCCCCTCCATTGTAACCATTTTCCCTTGCTTCTTCTATATGAGATCGTTTACCCCAATCTGTCTCTCCCCATTCATTATATTCCTCTCTCACCTCTTAATTTCACGTTTTAAGTATCATCCCTTCCTGTTAAATTGGTCCTGTGCCCTCTATCTGTGAATACTTGTAAACATATATACACACATTCATATATGTATTCATATGCCCATATACCCTCATATATATGTATGTTTATATATATTTCTATTCCCTTCAACTACTGAGAAAAGTTTCCTAAGTTACAATTATTGTTTTTCCATGTAGGAATGTTAATAGTTCAACTTTGATAAGTTTCTTATTATTTCTTTTCCCTGTTTGCCTTCTCATGCTTCTCTTGTTTCTTGTATCTGAATGTCAAATTTTCTATTCAACTCTGGTTTTTTCAGCAAGAATGCTTGAAAGTCCTCTATTCCACTGAATGACCATATTTCCGCCTGAAACATGATACTCAGTTTTTCTGGGTAGGTGACTCTTGGTTTTAATCCCAGCTCCTTAGACCTCCAGAATATCATATTCCAAGCCCTTCCATCCCGCAGTGTAGAAGCTGCCAGATCCTGGGTTATCTTGATTGTGTTTCCACAATATTCAAATTATTTCTTCCTGGCTGCTTGTAATAGTCTCTCCTTCATCTGGGAATTCCAGAACCTGGCTATAATATTTCTAGGAGTTTTGTTTTTGGGATCTTTTCCAGGAGGTGATCGGTGGATTCTTTCAACCTCTATTTTGCCCTCTGGTTCTAAAACATCAGGGCAGTTTTCTTTGAGATCTTCTTGGAGGATGATTTCTAGCTTCTTACTTTGATCATGGCTTTCAGGTAGTCCAATAATTTTTAAATTATCTCTCCTGGATCTATTTTCCAGGTCAGTGGTTTTTCCCATGAGATATTTCACATTGCCTTCTATTCTTTCATTTGTTTGGATCTGTTTAACAGCATCTTGATTTCTCATAAAGTTATTAGCTTCCATTTGCTCCAATCTAATTCTGAAGCAATGATTCTCCTCATTGAACTTTTGAGATTCTTTTTCCATCTGTCAAATTCTGCTTTTTAAGGCATTCTTCTCCTCATTGCCTTTTTGAGCCTCTTTTGCCATTTGAGTTAGTCTATTTTTTAAGGTGTTATTTTCCTCAGTCAGGCTGTTGACTCTCATTTTGTAATTTTCTTGCATTGTTCTCATTTCTCTTCCCAATTTTTCCTCCACTTCTCTTATCTGCTTCTTAAGGTCCTCTATGGCCTGTAATCAGCTCATATTTTCCTTAGAAACTTTTGGTGCAGGAGTTCTGACTTCACTGTCTTCCTCCTCTTCCATGCTTTGCTCCTTTTTGTCCCCAAAATAGGAGTCTAGTGTTGGAATGCTCTGCTTGGTTTGCTTCCTTTGCCTGGTCATGTCGCCCCTCAGTCACTTGACCCCTGGGCTTTTTGTCACAGTAGGACTCTGCCACCAGACAGGGGAGCTTTCGTCCCAAATGCTGGGGTTTTCTCAGCTGCCAGAGGTATTAGATGGGTGCCCTCTCGGAGGTCTCCACACACTCTGGCAGGCTGGACACACAACCCAGGACCTCCACCCTAGACTGCAATCTAGATCCAAGAAGGTTAAAGCAAGAGCAATTACCCCTCAGACTGGTGCTTGGTCCCCCTACACTCTGAAGGCCAGGAGCTGAAGCTACCACGTGGTGCTGGCTTGATGTGCAGGGGTCTCAGCAGCTTCTCGCCCTGGGGGCAAAAGCCATGCACCCTTCCTTACTGGGTCCCAAAATCCAGACTGCACTGACCTCTCACTTTGTCCTTCTTATCTATGTGTTGACAAATCTGGAAACGGCCACAGCTGCTCCTGATCTGGGGTCCCTTTAGCTGGCAGCTGGTCAGACCCACTCTGGGCCTAAAGCCTCGGAGTGGGGTTGGGCTCGGCTCCCAGAGTGCTGGGCTGGCCGATTCCTGCTGGCCTGCTGGGCTGTCCTCGGTGGGACATTATCTTCTCTTTGTCATTTTGTGCGTTCTGCAGCTCCAAAGTTTGTTTAGATTCCCCTTTTACATGGATTCGGGAAGGTGGAACCCCCAGCCCAGCCGAGGTGCTGCTTCTACTCTGCCATCTTGACTCCGCCCCAATGTATTAATTTATAAGAAAAATAAAATTACCCTATCTTTTCATTTTTAAAAGAAATTGGCTGTTTCACTGCAGTAATGTAAGGATGCAAGCCACACTTTGGACCAGAGCAAAGAGCAAGGCCTTGCAATTTCATTCTATTAAACAAATATTTAAGCACCTACTTTCTGCAAGTCACCGGGGATACAAAACCAATCATAGTAGACACTTCAAATTTTCATATAGTAGGCAGTCAATAAACTTTGTTGGATTAATGATGCAGTAACATAATATCCTCTAGTTCTAAATCATGTTGCCTATTTTGGGGGACAAAAAAAGATTTTTCCATGATCAACAAGCAAGTCACTTAAGCTTTTGGACCCCCAGTTTCCTCACCTACAAAATGACATTGTTGCATATCATGTTTTAGGTCCTTTGCAGGTCTATATCCTCTGGTCCTACATCTTTTTGTATGCAGGGTGACTTTTATACTTAAAATCACAGACCAAGAAAAGCTTAAACTTTACTGAAAAATGAATTAATTATATCTATTTGGTATTCCTAATTTCTGATTGTTGTTTTCAGTCCTGTACAAGTCGTCTTTACCCCATTTAGGATTTTCTTGGCAAAGATACTGGAATGGTTTACCATTTCCTTCTCCAACTCATTTTTCAGATGAGAAAATGGAGGCAAATAAGGTTAAAGGACTTGCCCAGGGTCACATAGTTGGTAAGTATCTGAGGCCACATTTGAACTCATCTTCCTGACTCCAGACCCAATGCTTTATCTATCGCACCACCTAACTTCCAAATATCTGATTATGATTCATTAATTTTGAGCTCTGAGAAAGTAACTAATTACAGAAGACGTAGAAAATACTAAGGATTGTGAAACACACTACACCTTTCTCCTCTATAGGGCTAAACAATGCCTAAATGTAACAAGTTTTGAAGAAAAAATATTTAAATGTTACTTTAGAGATATTAGTTCAAAACCTAGCACAAAATTAAATACATATGATGGATTTTACTGAGTGTTTAATACATGTAAAATTTCCTTTGACAATTCAAATTTAAACTCACTTTAGTTCTTATAAATCTTGCAGGAGTATAATTGACTTCACATTTTTCCAATATAGCTAATACATTACTTTCATTTCTATCTGAATTTTCATACAAATGAGAATTAGAAATGAAAAAATAAATTAATGCTACCTGATAGTCAACAGTGAAGCAGCTTGGGAAAACCGAATGTATTCTTTCTTGTGGAGTCTTTTGTCTAGGTTTTTGGTGATTTAGAATATGATTCATTACAACCAACATAGCAAACAGGGTAAAATTAATTTCACTGTTGCAAATATTCTGATAGAAATCAGCACAGAGAAAGCAACTAGGTATAAATTAACAGTTTTTCTCCAGAGATTATGAAACCAATTTTCTACTTGCCAGAAAATATAACTAAATGCATGTGCAGTAACCATCTAGATAAAAGAAGGGAAGGATGATTTTCTGCATTCTCAAACACAGTCTGTAGCCTTGTATTTCCTGAATTCTATGTTCTAGGTCTATTCTTCCCATTCACTTTCTTCTATCACTGAAACCCTGAAAATATGGGAAGAGAACCTTCTATCTAAGACTGCATTGAGACCAATGGAACTATAATATATACTATAACTATAATAATACTTGTAATCTAACTGTATAGATGTTAAATAAGTGGGGGGTACATATATGTATACATATAGAAACATACATATAAAATATATACATATAGAATTTGCCACACCTTAAGATATTTGTATTATTTATATGGCAATAATACTGTGCTGTGTGTGTATATACACACACACACATATACATATACACACCTACACATATACAGTATATATACATGTATACTATAGGTGGTTGTGTGTATACAGCTTATTCTCTAAATATGATAGATGAATACATGCAAATATATGTACATGTGAGCTCTTTAGTGAAAGAGAGCTATTTCTAAAACTTCTTTGAATACTCTAAATCCCTGGCAAAATGCCTTGCACATAGTAATTGCTTAACAAATGTTTGTTTATTGATTGCCTGATTGATGATGGAGGATATGGTTTGTCAGCCGAATTCTCCATTTCTGCTGCCCAAGCACTGTACTGTAAAAAGCTGAATCAGGCAGACAAAAGCCAGAAGTTAGTCCTGCTTTATCCCACTTTCAGAACATGAGACAGAGAACCCAAAGGCAAAGCACTCAAGTGTAGTGGTGCCACTCAGCATCTATGTTCAGGAAAACCATCTCTTTCTCTATGTATCTGAGTGTGTAAATCAAACCCTATTATCTCCATCTGCCTTGAATTACTCAATGCAAGTAGGTGCTATTTGAGCTACCTTTTCTTTAAAGATAGAAGCAGTGAATTGGTTGATAACATGTTGGGTTTGGGAGTCAGAGGAGCTGGGTCAGAATTTTAGCTGCTCTTTTTTTTCTTTATCTGTGTATGCTTGAGCAAGTCATTTACCTTCTTTTTTTGCCTCCATTTCCTCATTTTTAAAACCAATAGTTTGGGCCAGATATCCTCCAACATTCCCATTTATCCTGAAACCTATGATGTTCTAGTATCCCTTGCTGGCATCCTAAGACAATGACAACCTCTTGCTACTTTTTTTTTTTAATTATCAGATGTAAGTCATATCAAGGATCAACATAAGGATGGTGCTGCATTATAGAAAAGAATGTTGCAATGTCAGTGGCATGTGGTAGTTTTTAAAAGGGCTTAATCGGCATGTGTCAGAAATAAGTTTCCTGTATACATTATGGTTGAATCTATCCCTATCTTGTATTAAACCATAGCATTAATGAAAACACCCTAAGGGTTGACAAAGCTGTCTTAAAAGTGGAAGAAAATTGTCCCACCCTTGTCTGTTACTCACCTGGGGAACGCACAACTAAAAGTGTGCATTTTAGTGGGAGTCACTGTGTAGCGGCTGGCCTGCACTGAAGCATTTAGGGACAAACTTTATGTTCTCCTTATAGGAATATGGATGGACTGAAGCTTTGTTATAAGTAAACAGCCTGTTTGCCCTTCCACAGAAAGGTCTAAGGGATTTGTAAATACTCTGAAGCTTACCTAGACAAAGTCTCCTTCCACCAGGTACTACAGAGCCTCAATTTCTGTCATTAAAAATTCATTTAAAACTGCTATCTCTGCTTTTAAAAACCAAATGCTCCCAGAAGGATGTCATATGAACTTACTAACACATGTGGATTAGTTTCTTAGATCTCTCTCTCCCCAAACAGGAGGGGTCAAGGAAGAGACTTGGTGGCTCTATTTGACGGTGGGGGGATGAAAGAATTGAAGAAAGGAAGACACATTTCACCATGTAGCCTAAGGCTGGTCCTGATTCAGATAATTAAATTATATAATTTGTTTTAAAAATAGCCTCAGAGAAGGGAATCTGGAATATCTCTTTCAACTGCAGAGACGAACACCATAGAAACTTTGTGGATTTAAACAATAAACGTTGTTAATGTACATTAATTATTTTGAAATTTAAAGTTAGGTTTTTAAAGATTGAAAGGTTCTCTGTCTCTCTACTTCCAAACTTTTCCTTTCCTTTCTTTTTTTCTTCTTTCTCTCTTTTACTTAAAACACATTTTTAAATTGTGTGTGTTCATATCAACACTGGCCAAGGAGACAACCCACAACACAGTCCGTACTCTGAGACTTACAAGCTTCATGTTACTGTGTCAATCTGTGAATCAGTCAGTCAACAAGCATTTATTAAGTGTTTAATATGTGCCAGGCAATGTACTAAGCCCCCAAAACCATGAGCCTCAGTCTACTCATATGAAAAATGAGTGAAGCATATCATCGTTAGGCACCTTTTCAGATCTCTAACTACTATATTCTTAATAAGAAGATAATTCAATTTTTTTCTATTAGAAACAAATTTTGCATGATTCTGGTATGATAATCTTATCTAAAAATATGGAAATATTAAAAAGTGTATTTCAAACCTTTTGACAAGAAAGTACTCTAGGAAATTATAAACTTAATACATAACTTAAGGCTGAATTGTTTACTGAAAGTATAAATTGAGGGTTTATTTGTGAAGTGGGGGCTTGTTGTGTTTTGTTTGTTTGCTATCTTATTTTTCTCGGAGTTTTCATTACGTGTTTTGTTTTTTAACTTTTCAAAACGGAATAAGGAACATATAATTTGAACACCTGGATCAATCCCCCCTTCACATTGACTAATGGCTGATATTTCAGAAGAAGGCAGAGTATCTGCCTATCTGCAACCTAATTGGTAATTGTGTTTTGCTTAGGGGAAACATCTTTTTTTGCTCATATATCAGCTTTTGCCCTGAAGCATGGAATTTGATTACGCCCAAATACCTAAACTTTTGTGGCTATCAAATTATCTGTTTCTTTTTAAGGTGTTGCCATAGTCTTTGCCTCAGCATCCCAAGGGAGTAAATTCCACAGGTTGATTATATGGTATAAAAGGCAATCCTCTAGATGCTAACCTTCAATTTGAGAGTGGCTGTTCATCCCACTATTTTGAGACAAGGTGAAAATGATGCTACTTTTCAATGTCCTTTTATTTACTTTAATTACATCCTAATTTTTCTCTCCCATTTTTTTTTTTGCTAGTGTGTCTGTACATAGAAGAGTGAGTGGAAATAAAGTTAAAAATACTCTAGGCTACTTTTAGGAGTTTTCAAGCAATTGTGGCAATTGTTTATTCCATTTTCCCCCAAATGTTCAGGATAGGAATTATGCTTTATTTGCACATGAAACAGGTCATCTAATTTAAGTACATGAATAATTATATCATCTGAAGATTCATATGATAAATAAATGGTATTATCCTTTATTTGCCTACTCTACCCATCATGTCTTTGTTCCTTAAGATTCTTACATTTGAGGCAAGTCCTAGGTTTCTTCTAGGATAATTGTTCTTATCTGTTTAGGTATTTCCAATTACCTTTGGTCTTTGCTGCTTAGATGCCTGATCATCCTAGCTCAAGGAGAGAGGTGAAGCTGCCTCAGGCATATATCATAGTATCTTTAATTTGGAAAGAAACTGAGAGATCAACTAGTCCAGCTCACTCATTTACAGAAAAGCAAACTGGGATTGTACAAGGTAATACAAGTCAGCATTAGTGGGAGCATGCAAATTTTGGTCTATTTCTCTTTCCCCAATAGCACACTGACAATAAAAAAAAAATTACAGTGAAAAATATTACAATAAATTATGATAAAAGTTTTCCCAAGGCTTGTAGAATCAAAAGATGATGGATATTGAGTTGGAAAGGTCCTTAGAGCCCACTGAGTCCAGCCTCCTCAATTTATAGTCAAGAAAACTGAGGCTCAGAGAGCTTAAATTACCTGCCCAGGGAAACATAACTATTATATGTCTAAGGTGGGATTTGAACCCAGGTGTTTCTGACTCCAAATCCAGGGCTCTAAATAACCAAAAAAAGCAGCTAAATGTCATTATGAACTTTAAATGAGATCACATGAATAAGGACCTTTCTCAGTACAGTATGGTATATTGAATACTTAATTCAATCTTCTCTTGTTTCTTTACAGGAAGAGTCAGGTTTATCTTCAATCCTATCCTGGCAGGAATCTATCCACAGCTTTCTCTTGGCTTAGTTCTCCCCAGCCTAATCTTAACTACACTCTTCATTAGATTAGTTTTTGTCACTAACACCCTTTATTTAACTCAGATAAAGTCCCTCTCTTTGCCCTTTCTATCACATGGTTCACAAAGAATGAAAATGGTCATTTTTGTGACATTTAAAGCACACCATTCATTTTCTACAAAGTGAAGGAGCCTTCAGAATAAAAGGGGTGTATATCACACACACATACACACACACACACACACAATAGTGGCTTAATAGTTACTGGTACCCATAGGAGCTGCCCACTGTAGATGTTCAACAAATGCTTGCTGAATGGAATTGAACCCCACCCTTCATTTATCAGACAGTCTTCAAACAAAACATAGAAAAGTTTTCTAAAACATATATTTCATAATCCTATTTTCCATTTTACAGATATTCTTTGGCTATAATGATCTCTAGTCTTTCTATAATTGCCCACATCCTGGGGCCTTGCCTTTTCAAATGGCTACAAAAAGAAAACTGATGTTGTCTCTGATTTAGATGAAAATTAGGCAACAAAAATGGCATACTGTAATTTGTTGTTGATCCCATTCTTAACCTTAACATGTTTCAACATTTAACCCATGGTCTGGATGGAAGTTTAGTTTTATTTTGTAAAAGGAGCCCTTAGCTATTGATCTTTGGACTTTTGTTTCTTTTTTTCTCTATTCTACAAACTAGAGAAAAGGTAGGATATTTATATTTAATGTTCTCTCTAGTTCAGCTTTCTGCTGTTAGGTTCTGTGATCTATGGCTGGATGATGCTTACTGATTTGCTGTTGAGTGTCAGGGATACTGTTTCCTGTTATCTCCCTAGAGAAAGATTATATTCTTAAGAATAAAAGGGGAAAAAAGTGTTTTTCCCCTATGGAAAAATAAATGTATTAATTATTCCTACTTTACAGCTATCTCATTCTTAAAAAAGAAAGAGAAGAAAAAGTAAAAAGAAATACAGAAAAGACAAAGAATTGAGACACTGATTTGTCCTTGTCCATTTTGTGCAACGGTATTCCTTTGATTAGTTCCTGACTCACACTTTAACATTGAGTTTTTGAAGTCATTTTTATACAACCACATGTTTTTCATGTGAATATAAAGTCACTAGTCTGAGTATTCCAGATGTAGAGAGTTTAAATCCTTCATGACCAAAAGAAAAGGGCTATGAAAGAAATAAATCTACTCCAAAGTATCTGTGATCTCTGTGGTATCGATAACCCATCAATAATGTATATCAAAAGTCATTAATGGTTTCCTATCCTGTGTGACTATTGTCCATTTTCTGCCATTACATTGTCAAAGAATGTACACCCAATGTCAAGTCTCCTCTCATTTCTTAAATTTGATAGAAACCAATAAAGCACAAGGTCCATCATATTTTTCGGTGACTGGACCATCATATTTTCTTGACATTATTTCTTTGTAAGAGGCAACATTACATAGTGGCCTTTGAGTCAAAAAAGACCCGTCTGTGTTCATGTTCTGCCTCCAATGTTCATGCTATCAGTACATCATTGGCAAGTTTACTACTTAATCATAGACAATGCAACAAAAAATTCTTTCAAATAGATAAGCTACAGTTAGAGATGAGTTGCCAGTCTGCACTGGTGCAAAGAATTTGCATACTGGGGTACCTTACACTGATGACAACACGGGTCTATTCCAACATTTGTTTGATGGCACATTTGGAAGACAAAGTCAGAAAGGGAGGCAGCGATTTAGTGGCATCCTTTAAAATACACCATTTCTCACTGTAATTTGTTGTAGCCACAATCCTTTATGAAATCTTGTCAAATGACCCCTAATGTTATAGTTATCCTGGGTTCTTGGGATACTGTCATACTAAGAAGATTTTAAGCATGGCTGTAGTGGTTGGCTTTCTGAGAAAGAACCTAGCTAAAGCATAGGGAAACTCATCGCTAGTAGGCTGGCTACACAGTAATAATTTACAGGAAAAATGTCAAATTAGCCAGCATTTATTAAAAACTTACTACATGACTAGGCATGTAGGGATGCAAATGAAACAGTTTCTGAGTGGGGGCTCAAGTCTAATGATGTAGACAATAAGGGTGATGGAGAGGAGTAGAAAGTGGGATGAAATATCTATCTATAGAATTTAAGTTTTTAGACCATATGAACTTGAACGTGACTATTAGCACTTTAAATGTTTGATTCTTGTCTAAATGGATGAACATGTTACTGACACAACCAGGTGGTAAGGTGGATAGAGCACTGGACTTGAAGTCAGGAAAGCCCGAGTTCAAATCCAGCCAAAGATACTAGTTGTTTGATTCTGGACCAGTCATTTAACCTGTCTGCCTCATTTTCTTCTTGTAAAATGAGGATAATAATAGCCTCTCTTTTCCCAGGATGATAGTAAAGATCAAATGAGATAATATTTTTCAATCACTTTGTAAACTTTACAATGTTATATAAAAGTTAGCCATATTATTCATCAGTATTATCATTATCAGATCTTATCACAACATAATCTCATGAGAATTTCACTATTAACCAAACCAGAGGAAACAAGAATGTCACAGCTGAATTGAAGGATGGCACACAGGTTCTCTTTGGAAAGACAAATAAAGAAACTGACAGTTTATTTTGTACCAAAAAGTGATCAGAAATATCAATTTATGGAACATTTGACATCTTATTTTATTGCTCATGATAACTATTTGCAAGTGGCAAAGGAGGAAGAGGCAGAGAAATTCTTAAGTGAACTTGACAAGACCTTCCACATTAAATCACACTATTCTTAGATATTCTGTGACTTCCATGCAGAGGTGAAAATGGTGAAAAAGATATCAGGAAACATAGATCAGGAAAAAGGAATGAGAGAAATCAAAGACTTATAGACCTCATAGGAATGTTACATATGAAAAATTTCTTCAAATTTTCAAAAATCAAATCAAAGTATTGTTAGACATGGTGATCACTAAATAATAAGGCACACAAAATAATGAAACTGGTTGTGTTTTAGCAGACAGGAAATGTAGTTGCAATTCCTGAATAAGTTGCTTGCATTCAAGCAGACTACTGACTTGATAGAATGAAGTTATCTAAATTAAAGTAGAAGAAATAATAAAATTAAGAAAAAGACATGAAATTTAAATTTTACATAGGTTGAAACTGGGGAAAAAAAGACAGCACTCAATCCTGACTAATTGAAAGAGGATATTGAAAATGAAAAATGCACAGACTAAAGGACATAAAGACTATAATAATTTTATGCATAATTTTAATTTATTTAAGTCAATTACCATGATTAAGTGACCAAAAGAATCACAAAAGTACCTTGGTCATCAAAGAAGTAACTCAATTGCCAAGCAAACAGAAGTGATAAGCAAAGGCGATACTGTTTTATTATGAATTTTATTGGAGGAGCAAGGTGGTACAGTGGATAGAGTGATAGGCCTGGAATCAGGAAGACTCCTTTCCTGAGTTCAAATCTAGCCTCTGACACTTCCTAGTTGCATGACCATGGGAAAGTCATTTGACCCTATTGGCCTCAGTTTCCTCATCTGTAAAATGAGGAAAATTGATAGAAATCAATAAAGCACAAGGTCCATCATCTTTTTCGGTGACTGGACCATCATATTTTCTTGACATTATCTTGACATCTGTAAAATGAGCTGGAGAAGGAAATGGCAAGCCACTTCAGTGTCTTTGCCAAGAAAACCCCAAACAAAAAATCAAATATGACTGAAAATAACTGAACAACAAAAATACATTTAATTATGTTTACTTATTTGTAAAATCTTAGGGAGAAAGATCATGGGAAATGGAGGGCAATATCATCTCACAACATAGTAGCAGTACACGGAAATAGTTTTTAAAAATCTTGGCAAGTGACCCAACTAAGCAAATTTATCCAAGAGTATTGACAGATGAAAATAGGATTGGAAATAAAAGAAGCATAGAACGGATTGATCATTTTTTTTCACCATTGAGTATAATAGAGACAATACATTTGAACTCTAACATCACAGTTCCAAATGTATTTTAGGTGAGACCCAGAACAGAAGCAAGATGGGACCCATAACTGGATCAGAAAAAAAAAATGTGCAAAAAAGAAGAGCTGTGCCAGGGGCAATACAGTTACAAAATTCACTAAGAAAGACTCATTAGGAGAGATTTACTAGTTATCTGAAGAAGATGCCGAGGGAATGGAAACTATTTGGGGTATAATTATAAGTCAAACAAAGTAAGAAAACCCTGACAACTAATGCCTACTTTGCTATCTTATATACACTGTTTTTTGAGTATCATCTACACTTACATTGAAGGCATCCTTGCTGAGGTATTGGCAGGAGGAGGCAGGCTCTCACAAATGATTTTCCACAATAGACCTCATCTTAACTATCAATCAATTAAAAAATATAAAGAATGAAAGATGCTGTTGTGCTTATTGTTGATTATGAGTGTAGCAGGGGACTGAATCTGTGAATTTCTTATGGACTTAGTCATGTATGCTTTTGGGCAGGGGGGAGGAGATCCATGTGCTCTGATTCCTTGCTAAATAGGGCATAAATGACCAGGGGCTCCTGGTTGGTTGTTTTGAATCTTTGGACCAAACTGTATCAAGTTTATGACAAAGAGAATGGTGACTGGGCCAAGAAGAACCACATATACTATAGACTATGTTGTTCATCCTTCATTCTCAAAGAGGACAAGCATGATACATTGACTTATGAATGAGTTTGATTTGAATTGGATTTGAGTGAAGCAGAGTTGCACAGTCATCAACCTCAGTCTCTCCTCCAGAGTCATTGGAGTCTGGTGGCAAAGCAAAGGTCAAGATGACTGGTGATGGCCCATACGCCATAAGAAATAAGGAGAGATTGAGCAAACGCCAGCTTTCTCTTGGACTTCTAGCCAGGTAGATGAAGGGATTTTTCATGCCTCCCCTTCCTCATCAGCAGATAAGGTTGCTACATTTAAATGACCCCAATAACATGAACCTTCCTAGAAGTCACTGAGACTAGATCTCAAGTCCCTCAAAGACTCCTTTGTTTTGTGTTTGGCACAGCTTCAGCACAAGCTAACAAATACCTAAGTGACAGATATTTCCAGCCATAGCAACTATGTCAAGAGTTTGAGAGGTCTGGAGTCACTAAATTGAGTTATGGTTCCCCAACAGGTGGTGCTTCCTTAAACTGTGCTTTTTTGGGAGGTAAACATCACACCAGAGACTTAGTTATGTATGACTAGTCAGCCAAAAATTTAGATCTTTAGACAATGAAGACTAAAAGGAAAGTCAAATGTATTCAGTAGTCCCTCAAGTTTCTTGGGAGCTTTACTTACCATCCGAAGGTGGTAGTTTATAGGTTATGCTTTAAGTATATGTGTGTACGTGTGTGTATGTGTATGCATGTGTGTGTGAATGTGAATAGGACCAATTGTGTCTTCTGTCCTTATTTTTTGTGGCAGGAATGGATAGCTATTTCATATCTAATTACAGCTACCAAGTTCCTTGGGTAACTTTTCTTGAAAGTACCCTTTTATTCTCTTTCCCTGGACATCTTAGACATGAGCCATACCTTTGTTTAAGAGACTCAATATTATATCACAATGACTCTGAGAGTGTAAGGAAAAGAAACAAAAAACCAAGTGTCTCTCATCTTATAGAGTTCAGCCTCCAAGTGACCTTTATGTAATTGTAGAGCTGTTCTCCTTTTCTGGGAAGAGGCCCCCGTGTGGACTGAGGGTGCCACTTTGAAATAAGCACAATAGAAAAAGAGCTGGCCTAAGAGTCAGAAAGATATTGGTTCAAGTTTTGCTTATGACATAGACTGGCTGTGTGCCCTTGGGGACAAGTTATATAACATCTCAGTGCTCTGGGCCAGAATTGTCAAGAACAACCTGTCTACTCCATGTGACCATGATATTCCAGAGACCAGCCAGATTAAAATGTAACTGGGAAATATAATAAAACATAGATAATATTAACATGTGGTTATCTAAGGCAGTGTGTGGTTATCTAAGGCAATGTGTAGCCCACAGGGATCCTTATGTCCAGTTCAGTGGCCCCTATATCTACTTGAGTTTGACCCCACTGCTCTAGGCAACCAAGACATTAAGTTGCAGAGAAAGTACCAAGCAGCATTAGTAGAGGCAGTTTCCTCACTGGGAGTTCCCTATCCAAGTAAAATTACAGGTCCAGAAAAATAAGATGATTCAGGGTAGCAAAATGTTTCCTTAAAAAACCCTTTCCATGAAAGAGTCATCCCTCCCTTCAACAAAATTTTTCCCTGAAAAAATATAACACAGATTTCTTTGTTCAATAATCTTCTGATCATAGATTTCAGGTAAGACATCAAACAGGGAGATAGATGCCTATCATAGGAGTTTGCCACTGAGATGAAGGAAAGAGAGTTCAATTTCAAATAGGCAAAAGACCCATGATGGTAAGGTCCTCCTGATGGCCTCCTTAGTTGATTGCTACGTAATGTTTCTACCAAACCCTGGAACATTGTTGAGTTTTTGGAAAGAGATCCTTAACAGTTCAAAAGAATTTAGCCTATCCCTGTGGGGAAAAGTAAGTGGATGCAGATGGCATGATGTTATATGGACAAGTCATAAATTTTGTCCACCAGTGTGTGTGTGTGTGTGTGTGTGTGTGTGTGTGTAGACCTTTGCCTTGCCCCTTGATTCTGGTGACTCTTGAAGAGAGAGTGAGGCTGATGACTCTGCACAGCACTGCCTCAGTCATATGACATATAAGCACATATGTATGTAAATCTGGGAAAGGTGGTATGCATTAACAAATCTGGCTCATAATTAAACAGAAAGAGAAGAATGGGTGAGATTGCTTTCAGGAAATTATAAAACTTTTTTTTTTTTAATTAGCCTAAACTACTCTCAGAAATAACTGTCCATCTTTTTAATACCAATATTCTACCTGTGTTGCTGATTGGTCAATTCATGTAAGATACTACAGTCTCTGAGGAATTTATACAAAGTATCCCTCAGAGAGCAATGGAGGTAAAGAAATTTGATAGATGCAGAATGACTGGAACAAATAATAATGAACTGGAATAAAGATTATCTACAGGACTCTATATGAACAGAAAAGAAAATTGGGCTGGTCCCGTGTAAAATGAGGCAAAAATAAGTGAACAGAGCAGAAAGTGAGGAAACCTGCTAAAATAATAAGAAATAATGAGTAGACCCCCATGGTGAACTTTTGGGAGGTCACAGCCAAGAGTCGCAGAGGATAAGGTGATATAGATGGGTTGTGACTGCATTTGGGGAGGGAATACCCAAAATGATGAAATCATTCATGCATTTGAAAAAAAAATTATCAAGTATTTACAGTGGGCCAGGAAGTGTGAAATAGGGTCCAAATATAAGCAGGCAACTCCCTGACTTCAAGGAGCTTGTGTTCTAATGGGGGAAATACAACACATAAAGAGATGCTGGAAAATGGTGGAGAGGAAAATAAACAGTTATTGAATACCCTTGCCAGGTGCTGTGCTAAGCTCTACAAATATTATCTTATTCAGTTCTCACAAGAACCCTAGGAGAAAAGTGATAGTATTATCCCTATTTTACAATCAAAGAAACTGAGGCAGAGAGAAGTTGACTGACTTTTTCACGAGATCATTAAGTATCTGAGGTTCGATTTGAGCTCAACTTTTTCTGACTCTAGGCCCAGCATTCTATCTATCGTACCACCTAACTACCTTGCTGGAGGAAGGAAAGTAGAATGAGGAGAAAGTTCAGACGTGGGGTGGAAGGGCTTGGGTTCTAGCATGGATAAGGTAAAAGCCCAACTATAAGATCCAGTGTAGGAAGGGGCAGGGACCAAAAAACCCAGTGGGAAGAAGATGAGCATGAACATGAGGGTCAGAGAGTAGACTGTTTGGTTAGGTAGGGAGTGAAGAGACAGCCAGTAATTAACAGAAATAGACAAAGAGTTGATCAATTCAAGAAATCAGTTTGGAGATTTAGAAATGTCATGAAGTAATGGATAGAGTCTCAAAGTCAAGAAAGTTTGGGTTCAAGGCCTCTGACATGTATTGACTGTGAACCTGGGTACTCATCTGAGTACCCCAAGTAAAGCTCTAAGACCAGAAAATGCAGAGAAGGTGCCAATCTGGATTGCCAGAGGCTGCTTCTTCACTTGCAATTAATTGCCTCTCCCATTGAAATCATGAATCTGGTTTAAAAAAAAATCAAAGTTTGAGGATTACTGCAATAATCTAGCCATGCAGTGGTGAAGACATGCAATACTATAACAGAAGAAGGAATTTTTTAAAAAGGGAAAGAAACCAAAGATGTTACAAAGAGATTTTCCAGAGGCCTTGGTTGCTGAATGCATTATGTGGAGGGGGAGGGAGGAAGGAGGAATCATTAACTATTTGTTATGTCAACAGTTCTTAAGTAGTGATGATACCTAGAGAAGTTTAGGTTTGGGGAAAATCTTCAAAACAAGCTATTTAAATTCCCCAGTGTCTAGAGATGTGTTTCACACCACTTGTAACTATTTCCACAACCTCCAGTCAGCTGACAGGTCTCTGGGGAGCAGTCACAGTTCTCTTGCTACACAGAGGAAACCCAGGTTCACACAGCATCACACTTCCCAACCCCATCCTGAGTCTTGCTCAGAGATGTATGGTTTTAAGGATTAAATAGAGTTAGAAACCAATTCTATAACTTGTCTTCTTCCTGAATTTATACATTAAAAAAAGAGTTGGACAAGGATTGCAATGCCTTTTTTGACTATCAATCACATCAAGAGGTTAGCCAGCATGCTCAAAATTTTAAGTGCTGTTCCTGACACATACCTGGAAATGAGCACATCTTTCCAGGCTGCTTGAACTCACTCACAGGAAGTTCCTTCTCTCTTCCCCCCTCCCCCATTAGAGCTAGAGGATGTGTGAGCTATTTTTGGCTTCCATAAAGCTCTTGTGTTCATGGGTTATAAAGCAATTCCTTATATTCCTTTCTGATATTCAAGTATCATTACCAAGTATTATTATCACTGGGAATTCAGAATGCAGCCCTGGCTCCCTATCACTGAAATATGGACTTTGCCCATATTTTATTTTGGGACACTGGTAGAAGAAGCAAGGACTCAATGGAGTTTTGAGACAGCCCAGCTCAGACAACATTCTTGCATTAGTAGCTAAAGAAATATATATACACTCATTTTTTTTTTCCTATAGAAATCATTTGGTGACATCTTTTCTAGCCAGTTAAAAAAAAAAAACAGGAAAAGGAAAAGAAAAATGGTGGATCCTCTTACACATTTTTACTCCGTGGCTGTTGAGTATAATGAAATGTCAGCTTCAGAGAAATATAGAACTGTGTACATGCTTCCATCAGTATCTTGGGAATAGGAAAAAAGGCCGCACCTGGCAGCTTATATTCTGGGCTAAAGATACCTTCCCTGTGTTTGTTAGTATCTGTAACATCCCAGAAGCACTGGATACATCACAGATGCTAAGAAAGGAAAGCCTATGCTTCCATTAAACCTGATACCACACATGAAAGCTTGCTTTTAAAACACTACTATCAGTTGATTATAGTAGGACTTTCATTCTGGTAAATTTACATGCCAGCTGTTCACTAGAACATAATACAGTATTCCTTTGGGGAAGCACCAAATTAGATTGATTTGTGTTTATAATTTAATTCTTAGGTGAGTAGGTAGAAAAGGAAGATTATGGCACTTTCCACAGCTAATTCCACACATTCAGATAATGAAAATAAATATGATTTGTGTTGCTTTGAAATATGCATATATGTATACATAAATATTGGTGTATATGTAAATACATCTATATATGTGCTAAATGTGTACTACTCTATAAATATGTGCATATGTACATATGAGTGAATATTATGTATAAGTATACACATATTAGGCAAATATACACATATTGTGAATTCCTACATAGATACATACATATATATGTATGTTTTCCAATGCAGCCAGAAAAATAAATTTCACTATGGCATGAGAAACTAACTTTAGGGATTTGCAATTTCATCAGGGTAGGAATTCTGTCCATTGATACAGATCACAGTCCTTCAAGATAGCTTTTATAATTTGTTGTCCCCCCCCCCAAAAAAAAAATAAGCCTGTTTACCATTGGTTGAAGGATGGATCCTTCCAAGCATAGTCAGGCTGTTCCTCATAAAATAGACATCTGGTCATTTTTTTTTAACCAGGCCATTCCTGATGCCTTAGCAACTTGGTATATCCTGCCAGAGCTTGTGATTCATAAGCACAACTTTCAAGTACCTGAAATCTCCTTCAAACTAGAAGGGGAAACTGGAATTGGAACTTAGTGATAGAAATTTCATTGGTATCCTTATTAATAAATGCTCAGCACATATTATAATAGACACTTTTCAGAATATAGAATTAGAGAGAGTTTTTTATGAATTCATATATGAAGCTGGAGAAGGTTGGGGGAAGATTACGGAAACAACCAGAATAGAAAGTGTAGTACTTCAGATTGCATCTAATTATAATTTCACAATTCCACTATTAGAAGTACTCCTAATTTTTCATTTCCTTTAATCATGAAAGCATTTAGCAACACACTTTACATACTTTAATTGCATACATCAATATTCTCCTTCACTTCCATATATTTCTAAGTTCTGTAACTTCTTTTGAGTTAGCTACTCCATTTATTAATGCCATAAATGGAGTAAGAATTCTATACGGGGCCAGAGTGGGGAGAGTGGGGAGGAAATTACTCATACTTGTACTTTAGATATCAATAAATTATCCTTGATGTACCTGTCCTAACATTATTTAAATGTATATGATAACCATACATGAAATGTATATGCATGTGTGTATGTGTACATACACACACATAAATGTGCCACATATCAATAAAACAATTTTCTTGATTAAACTGGGTATAAAATTTAATTTGGCCCTTGGGTAGCAGTTTGCTCTTCCTTACCTAAAATTACAATATTTAGTAACAGAATTATCATCTTTTTTCATATGATTCTTCTATCAATATATCTAGCCCTAGTCTCCATCCTGAGCTATATACAACATATAATCGATAACTTTAATCAATAGCTGCCTTTTGTATGTCTTGAACTGAATGTCCTGTAGTTATATTTTTCTCCCAAATCTTCTTTTTTCTCAACTCTTGTATTACTGTTGAGGACACAGGTAACGTTCCAACCATCCAAGCCTTGGTGTCATCCTTAACTCCTTTTGCCCTACATATCTAAATCCATTGCCAAATCTTGACATTTTTAACCTTGTTAGAATCTTTTATATATTTATATAATCTTTTATATATGTTGCCTTTGCTCCAGTCACACACCCGCCACACTCATCACCTCTTTCCTAGAATATTGCAATAACCTGCTAATTGGTTTTTCTGTCCCATAGCATCATGCACATCAATCTCTTCTCCATTTAGTGATATTTCTAAAGTATAGGCCTAACCAAGTCACCTCCCTCCCCCACTTCATGAGCTCCATTTGCTGCCCTTTTGGCTCCAGGACCAAATTAAAACTCTTCTCTTTGGCATTTATACCTTTTCATAATGTGTCCCCTTCCTAAATTTCCAGTATCCTTAGACTTTTCTGCTTTCTATGCACTCTATGATTCAGTTATTCTGGCCTATCTGATATTCCTCCAACTCTGTCTCTCCATTCTGTGCCTTTGCACTGGCTGTCACTCACTCCTGGAATCTCTTCTCCCTCACCTTGACATCTTAGTTTGTGTGGCTTCCTTCAAAAATCAGTTCAAATCTTAGTTTTTGCAAAAGGCCTGACCTGATTCCCCTCTTTCCTCACATCCTCTCAATAATTGTTATCAGATTAATTTCCAACCACTCTGTCTACATAAATTCCATGTATCTAGTTATTTCCATGTTCTCTTCCCATGATGTAAGCTACTCAAAGGCAGGGCATAATTTCTTTTTTCTTTTTGGAGGGGAAGGGCAGGGCAATTGGGTTAGGTGACTTGCCTAAGGTCACACGGCTAGTACGTGTTAAGTGTCTGAGGCCAAATTTGAACTCAGGTCTTCCTGACTCCAGGGCTGGTGTTCTATTCACTATGCCACCTAGCCACCCCTAGGGCATATTTTTCCCTTCCTTTTTCCCCTGTAGTGCTCAGCACTAGTGCCTGGCCCATCATAAATATTTAATAAATGCTTGCTGACTAACTTAGAGATGGTGTGGGTTGGATCTTGATTTGAGAATACTGCGAACAAGCAAAAATAATTCATTAATACCAACAATAGCAATGACAGTCATGTATACAGTGTTTTAAAGGTTGCAAAGCAAACAACAGTATTTGCCCTTACTTAACTATTTCACTGATAGGGAAATGGTGGCATTGAGAGAATATTGTGACTTCCTTCTGATTTCACAAGTAGCTCGTTGGGGCAGGATTCAAACCTACTAGATACTGTTGCCTGTGGTCTGTTACAGAAGTATGAAATATTCTGCCCATGAGCTGCATATGGCCAGAAACTCCTGAGTACAGTTCAAATCACATTTGAATGTAATTGGCATTTATTTAACTGAATAAATGAAAATAAAATAAAACAGATAACATTATATTTTAAAACTAACTCAATTTATACCCTGCAGGGATCCTCATGCAGAGGTTGGGGACCTCAGTTCCCATTTAGTTTGATGTTACTACTCTAAGACAAGAATTAATTTTTAAAAGGAAAAAAAAGTAATGATGTTTATCAGGGAGGTATACTTCAGAGAAGGCTATACCTTCCACTATCCCGTAAAGCACATACTGTTCTTTTTAAAAATTTTAATATTTTGGTTTTTTGGAGGGGGGAAGGCAGGGCAGTTGGCATTAAGTGACTTGCCCAAGGTCATATGGCTAGTAAATGTTAAGTGTCTGAGGCTGGATTTGAACTCAGGTCCTCCTGACTCCAGGGCCAGTGCTCTATTCACTGTACCACCTAGCCACCCCCAAATGCTGTTCTTTAGAGATATCTTCATGATATTCTTTGTAAGGATCCAAAATAATGGAAGGATAAATTTGCTTTTTAGTTGTTGAAACATCCTAATTTTATATTAACACAAAATTCATATTAACAATAGCTCTGGAGTCAAATGACCTGGGTTGGAATTTGACCCCTGGCACTTACTACCTGTATGACTCTGGTTAAGTCATCTGACCTTCTAGA
Organism: Petaurus breviceps papuanus; assembly: GCF_028583685.1. NCBI lineage: Eukaryota > Metazoa > Chordata > Mammalia > Diprotodontia > Petauridae > Petaurus > Petaurus breviceps. The sequence continues at coordinate 10,058,396 of NW_027185698.1, forward strand.
GTTTCCTCATTTATAATAGAAGTTGCCTTGATTGAGTGGCCTCTGAGGTCTCTTCCAGTTCTAAATCTATGATTTCATGATGTCCTATAACAATAGAATAATTGGCTAATCACTTGTTCAGTTTTTGTGCTCTCATTTTTGCTGCTCATCAGGTCTTCTGTCATTCCTGCTAACTCTGTTGGGCAGGATCGATTTGATTCACCGCTAACTCGCCTATGAATATTAAGCCCATGTTTGCATGCCAATACAACGGTCTGCTGCCTTGGCATTTAGCCACTAAAAAAGGAGAAGCTGGTAATGTGAGGGTTGTGTTTATACATAAGAACTGAGTCAGGTGTTCCTTAATCACATCTTTGGGGGTAATTATTAGGTCGAATTACATTTGACAAGCAGTTCGAAAATCTAGCTAAGGTATCTCCCTCCCTACAAAATAAAATTAGCTCAATCGACTCCACACAATTGTGTGGAAGCTAAAATGCTGAGTTCATTAAGACAGCAGAGTTTTAAATATCTTGCTTCACTATGAAACTCTAAGAGCTGATGACTCTTCGAATATAATGTTAGTTCTCCATCAGCTGCAATTACTTTGCAAAGAAAGAAGGTAGAAATATCATTAAGAAGAATTATATGGAAAGGGAAAATGAGTGGTTTCAGGGAACTTTCCTGTTACTGTAAAGCGTCCTCAAATAATAATTTTTAAAAATCCCTAAATCTGTCATTTGTCTATATTTGACCTTAACATTTCCATATTATGCTCATAAGTAGAATGATATAGAGCACACAGTATTATTGTGGGGGCAAATAAAGCTGTATGTTTCACATCTTTCTGTATATTACACATGGTCTAAACCAACTTCTATTAACATAGAATTCAGTTTACATCATTTCAAATAGGACATAAGCAATGTCAAAATAAGTACAAGAACCTTTTCATAGAATTTTGTATTTTGCTAAAAGTTGGACAAACACATATTAATTACTTTTTCTAAAATATCGAGGTGGCCTTTAAAAGACAGGGTTATTTTTCTGTGTTCATTTATTACAAGTTCTTCTAGCTGAAATGGATTTGATTATGTTCTATGCAAAGCAGAATGGAATTTTTATATGTTTTTGAATTATGAAAAACCAGTGATAGAAATATTCTAATTAATCATGGTAGGTTATCTATATTCTCATCAATAAAATAAAATGAATGTCACTGTGTTGCAAACATTTTCAGGGTGAGAGTGATGAATGATCTGGAACTCATTTATCTAAGGCAAACAAGTAGAGTTCTTGGATGCTTTCTGAATGAGTCAGTGCTGCAAGATAACAAGGCTAAAACGGGTTTAAACTGTAATGTGAGTGTACCTTATTAGGAAAAAAAAGAAAGCATACCTTCATGGTAAGATAACTAATTTTCTGGATTATCACATATAATACATTACATCATGTAAGGCATGAAACCATCATAGCATTAAAAAAGCCTAAAGGTTTTATTTAAAAAATGCTTTTAAAAATAGTTTCTAAATCCTTGGGAAATCTCAACTGGATGAGTAGATTCAAAGGATTATGGATGTGAGCTTTAGAGCTAAAGGAACTTAGAAGCCCTCTGATTCAAGGCCTCCTTTTAGAGATGATGAAGCTGGGACCCACAGAAAGGTAACTTGTCCATGATCAACCCACGTGGCAAGGATCAGGAGTGAGATTTAAACCCAGGACCACTGACTTCAGAGCCATTGATTTTTCTACTATGACAAGATTGAAAAGGAAGTTGAGTGTGTGGTGTTTTTAAATTTTTGTCTTGTTTTGTTTTTTTACAAATAAACCCCTGAAAAGTCAGTGAAAGGAATAGGCAAAGAGTGGAATTCCCTGGTTGTCTCTATTTTGCTTGTACTTCAAAGTTTACTCCATTCTTAAGGCATTCTCTTCTTAATGGTAGACATTGAAGTTTGGGACCCTTTACATTGTAAAAGTTTTTTTTTTAATTTGACAGCCTTTAAAATTTTAACACTTCTAAACCAGCATTATGATAGGATTATTATATTGAAAGGAAAGAAATAGACATTTCTTAAGTACTTGCTATGTGCCAAGCACTGTGCTCAGCTAATGTTACAATCCTCATTTTACAGTTGAGAAATAGAAGACTGACAGAAGTTAAATGAATTGCCCAAGGTAACACAAGTAGTAAATATCTGAGGTTGGATTTGAATTCAGGTCTTCCAGATTCCAGACACAGCATTCAATCGACTTTTATCCAACCTAGCTATATCTAGGCATTTAGAAGTAGCTCTATACAGTGGTTAGAGATCTTGAAGTTGAGAAAAGGAAGACTGAGTTCAAGCATAGTAGATGACATAGTAGATAGGGTACTGGACAAGAAGTAAGGAAGACTTGATTCAAATTCTGTACCAGGAACTTCCTAGCTTTGTGTATCCTTGGTCAACTCAGTTAATCTCTCTCAGTCTCCGCTTTCCTGTCTATAAAAGCTCCTAGAAGGTTGTTTAGAGCATCAAATGAGATAACAAGTAACACACTTTGAAGATATTAAAGAAATAAATAAGTGCTATTATGATTATAATTATAAATCCTACCTTTGACACATATTATGTGAATAGGGGCATGCCACTAAACTTCTCAGTGACCTATAGAATTTTTCAAGATTAGAGCAGTGTATAGAGCTCTGATCCTAGAGTCAGGAAGACCTGAGTTCAAATTTGACTTCAGATACTTATTACCTGTGTGACCTGGGCAAGGCATTTAGTCACTATTTGCCTCAGTTTCCTCATCTGTAAAATGGGGATAATAATTATACCTGCCTTCCAGGGTTTTTGTGAGGATCAAATGGCATAATAGTTATAAAGGGCTCAATACAGTGCCTGGAACATAGTAGATGCTATAAAAATGGCTAGTCATCATCATCATCATTATTAAAATTATTTATAGAGAAAGTACCAATCTGCACTGTAAAATACTGAAATTATAAGGTTATTTATTCTCTCAACAACTATTTACTGAAATGTGACTATGCCCAAGGAACAGTGTCCTGATGAGTATGATTTTTATGCTTTGGAAAATACAACTTTATTCGGGAATACTAGTGACACTTTCACTAGAAAAATTACCCCTATAAATGTACAGTATTTTTTCATAGACATTAAGTATAATGCCTTATTAAATTAGGTTGTTCCTTCAATATTAGCTTCTCATGTCCTATTCTAATATTTCTGATTGAATAAAATGGGGGCCCTCTCAGTTATACATTCTTTTTCTCCACTATAATAGTTGTCCCCGGTCTATTTGTCACAATATTTCTTTGATCAACTGTATAACTGACTATGGGTTCTGGGTACCATATCAGTGTCTGTATCCCTGGACACCAAAAATAGGTAGTAACCACTAAGAAAAATGAAAACTGGTTCACTAGATAACAAAATTTTTCCATGAAGAAAAATGCTCCTGATGGTAATAAACAAACCATATTCATGATTTTCCTGGGGACAAGAATTGCCTCAGCTTAACTGAACCCTGATGAAAAATCACCTCATAGAATACTACATGGTCACAATTCCAATGACCTTTATAAGTCATTGAGTTGATATGAGGCACAATGTACTTTGGGAGAGTGAAAATGGGGAAATAGATGGCATATGCCTTAACATATTTTGATTCTTCCACAGCTAGTTGTTGACATCATTTTGGAAATTATTTGTACAGGGTGAATATATGCCTTCAGTTTATTTGCTACTACTGATATACAGCCTGCCATGTAATTAATCATGCTCCAGACTACCAATCAATTGGTCTGTTTCCCACAAGGCAGTGAACAGTTATTTGCCTCTTTCTTTCTTGGTGTTTCAGCAACCCTATTGTGATTCTGTTTCCAGAAAGACTTCTGTCCCTGCTGTTTGGGGAAATGTATCTAGAATGTCTTGATCCAAGCATTTCATATTCAACAGATGGTATTCTTGGCTGTATAGTCACTCTGGTTTCTCTGAGCATAACTCAATGCTTCATATTGCTTGCTTCCTGCCAATCATTTCTTAGCTTACAAGTGAATTTTGATAAAATGTATATTATGGTTTTTGCTTTTTCTCTGGCCTCTCTGGAGTATTGAGAGTATAGCTCATAATTTGAAGATAAGAGAAACATGATTGGATATTTCCTACCAAAACTAAGGCAGTTTATTAAGCAGTCTACATGTGTGTATATACCTACACTTACATAAATATGTATATATATATATATATATATTCACATGTTTAATTATACCAGTTGATCTCTCTCTCTGTCTCTGTCTGTCTCCCCACCTCACTGTCTCCATATACATACACACGTTTTGTATATTTTTATCTCTATATCCATCTATCTATCTGTCTATCTATGTCTGTCTGTCTGTCTGTCTGTGTCTGTCTGTCTAGCTATCTTCCTAGCTAGGTAAAGACAAGACCTGTGATTTTATCAGTGTAATAAACTCCTGGTATGGAAAACTCCCTACCCCAAAGCAGATCAACAATTCATTTGTAGCCTATAATCTTAGAGAACTGCCAGTGACACTGAAATTTCAAGTAACTTTGCTGGGATTATATAGCTAATATGAGTGAGAGGCACGATAATCCATTTATCCATTTTGAAATGCTGCCTCTTGTACGTGTGTGTGTGTTTATGATTGTGTATATATATGGATTCCTGTGTTCCACAGTTGTTAATTTTCTACAAATATTTCTTTCTTTAAGTATTATGTTGTATATTTGCATATATATGTACATATATATACTCATTCATATAGTATCTATACACACATTTAGGCCAAGAAAGATGCTTATTAAGCATGAAAGTTGTATTTAGTATGATACCTTATTGCCCTTTTTTCTTAACCCATAAATAGCAATTGTAAAGAAAAAAGAAATCTCTTTTTATTGAAAATTAAAACCTGTGAATATCAACTTAAAAAAAATCTAAGATCCTTTGAAATAGTGTAGGTCAAGGATTAAGCTTCTTCAGTAATTCTAATCTCATTATCCTAAAATCAATAGCAGTTCTATTCTTAATGCTTTCTGCACAGGTGTGGACATTAAAAGACAAATGGAAGCAAGGAAGTAATTTGGATAATATGAGTGGAAACTAAGATCCCATTCATTTTTCTGGCATAATAAACAATCCTCTATTTCACTGCTGAAATTATAAAACTATGTACTGTACACACACTAATATATAGATATATTCATAGAATATATATTGTGCATACATATGTATGTGCTGGATTAAATTATGGAAGTTCCTAAATAGCAAAACTTTCTACTTTTTCTTCAGTTTGATCACTGCACTTGCTAACATTGTAAGAGTGTCTTCCTTTAATCCACCAAATGTCCCCTCATCCTATGACATCATCATCTGTAGACACAAATTTATTAGGTGAAAGAAGAAGGGGCAGCTAGGTGGCTCAGTGAATAGAACATTGGCCCTGGAGTCAGGAGGACATGAGTTCAAAAACAGGCTCAGACACTTAACACAAAAACTAGCTGTGTGACCTTGGGCAAGTCACTTAACCCCAATTGCCTTCCAAAAAACAAAACTTTAAAAAAATGGAAAAAAAGAAGAATTATGAGAAGGAAAAGTATCTAGATATATGTTCAGGTGAGCTTTTACCCTTGAGTTTAGCAACTGCCATGCTGTAATACCAAGCAAACTTTGGAATCTGCCACTTGCTGAATTAAAACTCCTAATGGAAGTGGGCTTACTCTTGTTTAGATGGCATTCTGAAATTTTATGTAATTACAGTTCTCACTCTTCTAGACAATAAAATACAACAACTACAGTGACATCTAATTTCACATATCAACCTAGAAGAGCAAACAAATTATAATGGCCATGGTATGATTTTGTATCCCTTAAGTCTTCCATTGCAATATGTACATTGGCATTGTTAGAAAACAATTTCAAAGTCCTTTAAAATATCTTTCCCCGAAGACAATATATGCATGTGTAATCGCTAAAACATTGTAATGTCAGATATAGGATTACTGTGTCTTTATATTTTTTATCATAACTGAATCCTAGAAAATCCTGGAAGCAAAATCATTTTTGGATAAATATCATAATATCCTATAATATTTATTATTTAATATATCCTGTAATATTTAATAAATATCCCACAGTAATTACTGTAATAATCCTTTTAGGATAAATATCATCAATAAAATTAATCCATACACAATAACAAAATGTATTAGATTGAGTATTATGTCCACACATATAGAGTGTCCAGATGATATCAGGTTTAAATGTATGACCTTAGTTTTTAGTATTTCAAAGCAATTTTAGGATATAATTTTAAAAATATACATTTATGTTCACCATTATAGTAAGAGAAAAAAAATTGGCTGCAGTCTAGCCTCTGGGACATATATGGTAACCTGTGGTAAATCATTTAGATTCTTAGTGTCTAACTGTCAGACTTTTAAGTCTGACAGCATTAATAATTGCCGATCAACATTAGTGTTGTGAGGGGAAACTCCACTCTGGTAGTTACCTAACCTAATGAATCAAAGATCTGAATGTAGACACACAACACCCCCCCCCCCAACACACACACACACACCTAAAATATGTATGTGATATTTTGTAATCACACACAATATGTACGTGATAATTTTGTAATGAATTTGACTCAGTCAAAATCTTATCAAAACTTTCTCTTTGACAAAGCTTTGAGCTCATGTTCAAAGATTTTTTTTTCCCCTGCTATTCACAACTGGGAATGAAACATATTGAAGACAGGTTATAGTGCTCTTAGAGACTCTGCAGTCTCTTTCCTTAATCCTGCTGGAACGTTTATAACATCATGGGATGTCTCCTTTTAATGTCAAGATTAAGAATGTAATCCTCTAAAGTTTGGCTCATGCACAAAAAAAGCTGAAATTATGTGGGTTTTGTTTTTGTTTTTCTTTTAGCTATGTTAACATGATGTGCCCACATCACTTCTAGTTCACAAGTAAAATAACTGCTTCAGGGTCAAAAGCAATAGTTATTTATCCATTTCTAAATGTTAAGAAGTAGTTTTTCCTTTCTATTCTACATTGAAAAAATATAATACTGTTATTGGGGATCCTAGTTACATACTATGAAAACTGTAGAACTATTTCTAAAATAATATTTTATATTAAATATATAATTTTAATTTTTAAGAAATACTCATGAAAATTTTTGAACTAGATAGCCATTGATATCTCTTGCAGATCTTAAAGTATTTGATTTACTATTCCAAATCTAAAGTTATACAAAGTATAGTTATTTTTTCTTTTCATTTCCCTTTTCATAGACTTCCTAAGACTCTCCAAGTCCTTCAACCCCATTCTCTACCTCTGTTGGTTCTTGGTATTGGCAGCCACTGGTGAAGTTTATAAAAACTCCTAATGACAGTTAAGGAATGATATAGGAAGAGTACAGAGGCTCCTATCACTGGCTCAAACCTTATTAATCCAGGCAAACTGAGATTTCTACCCAAATATATATTACAGATAATATACCTGTAAACATTATTTTACAGATAAAGAAACTGAGGAAAATAGTTTGTTGTAAGTCCTGCCAACAATTCTTTTGCTTAAGTCTTTTATATTAGCAAAAGTTGCATTAGTTTTGCTGTTTATATTGTTGCAATTGTATATTTCTGATGTTTCAGATAGATTATCATATAAAATAAGGTTGTATTGTTAATAAATAATAAATTATTATAATGGAAATTATTCTTATATAAACTCACATTTCTATCTAATCAGATATGAAAATGAATGAATTACTTCCAGTACAGAATGCCCTTTGAATTGTGTACCCAAAGTGTGTATTTGTCTGGAAAATCCAGCTTTTCTCATACAGTTATACTTAGAAATTTACATAAGAACAGCAAATCTGTCTAGGAACTCAGAAAATATAAAAGAATGATATAATTGTTTTAATGAATGGTAAAGTCTATACACTGTGTGTTCTTATATTGTGTGTGATTCTGAACAGCACACAAAGTTCTTCTTTGGTAAATGAGCATCATATGAGGACCCTTAGAAGCATGACATTTTAGTGTTTATGACTAATTCCTCATTCTTCTAAGACTGATGGAACAGTTCACTATCCTACTAAGAGATTTTGAACAGTGCTATATAATACCAAATTAATTTATGGAGACAGATGGGAAAACCTTGCATAAGTAGTATATAAATTCTACTCCTTTAGGACTCCAGTTTGAATCATTTTTAGAAAGAAAAAAATATCTTTTGTTTCTTTTCATAGACTTAAAAGCAAGTCAATCTTTATCTGACAGGCACAGATGTTGAAATTCATTGAACTGACTCACACAAGTCAAAATGAATTCCAAGTCCTTTATAATTGAGATGAAATATATATTTATACCTGCATGTGTATGTGTATTTATGTATATACCCATGTATGTATACTTATATTACATATGTTTGTATCTATGATACTGGCCTATTTATATATACAACTCACCCCAAATATAATAACATATATACAAAAGAGAAAAAAATATAGCATATGAATTTGGTTAATATATCCCTAGGGTTGCTTTTACTCAGTCCCTCACCATTAGTTCTAATAATATGCCTCCTTCATGACTCATATTTCTGTATTTCCCAATAGTATTACATTGTTTTAGGTTCTCTTATTTTAAAAAAAGGTACAGTGAAGGATATTACTTTATATTTCCAAGAAATAAGACCATAAAAAGGTAAAAAAAGAAGAGAAAGCCTGTTAATAAACTTAATATAAAATAATCTTCATTCTCTTGGTCAAAAACATGTAAAATTATAATTATACATAAAATAATGGTTAATATAGTAAAATAACATGTATGTAATCATGAATAAACAATAAAACAATGATGACTAATAATGAAGGAAACATCAGAAATATACAATTGCAACAATATAAACAGCAAAACTAATGCAACTTTTCCTAATACAAAAGGCTTAAGCAAAAGAATTGTTGGCAGCACTTACAACAAACTATTTTCCTCAGTTTCTTTATCTGTAAAATAATAGCACTTACATTTAAGAATTGCTGTGAAGATCAAATGCCATAATAATTGTAAAACACTTAGTACTGTACCTGACCGAAAGCAAATACTATATAAATATTAGCTGCTATCTGCCATATATTGTCATTTCAATTATTAACTAAATTTCAAGAAACAGATGTTTATTGAGTGATAATTTTGTGATTGAGTGATAGTCAGCTTTTAAAGAAACACTAAGAGTAAAAGATGACTGGCTGAACTGTTTGGTGGAATCAAGGTTAGATTGTCTACATCTCAAGAGTTGTGATCAATGAACTGATGTTAAGTTGAAGAGAAGTCTAAGGTGAACTCTATCAAACCTTTCAATTTTGAATGAAGTTGATACAGATAGCTAAAAATGTTGACTGACAGATTCTGGAATCAGAAATATGAGGAAGTCAAGTAAGTACAAGACCAAATTTTGTGAGATGAAAATAAATTTGATTAAATCTAAGGGTTTGGGTTAAAAAAACAAGCAATTGTTCAACTATAGAATGTGAAGAGTCATAATCAGCCAATTTTTCATGTGAAAGGATTTGGGATTTTTAGTATAGTGTAGGTCAATGTTGCGATGCAGAAAACACTGACGTTAGTATAATGTACAGAGTGAAGGAACTGACAGTTTTTCTCCTCTGCTCTGGTCAAAACACGTATTCAGTAAAGTATTCAATTATAAGCATTCCATATGTTACAGGACAATGAAGAGTTGGGTTGCCATCAGAGAATGCTAAATAAAATAATGAAGAATAATGGAAACCATGTCCTATAGTGACAAATAGAGGCAATTGAGGACCTTCAGTCTGGAAAAGACATAGTAGGCAATGATCATTCTCTTCAACTATTTTAGGAACTAAATTTATGTTTCAGGTACCCACTGAACTAGACAATATCTGAGACTGCTTCAACCCTTGATGCTCAAAAACTGCTTAGAGAACATATAATATTAAAGAAAGGTAATGTTACAAATTAAGACTGAAGTGTCTTCAATCTCTGGTTGATTTCATTTTATGCAGAATAATGGATATGAGAGTATGCTTAGGATGTAGCTAAGATATTTTACAAATATTCTATTTTTTAGCTTTAAAGCAGTCAAATATTTATTCCATAGTTCTCTAGTTTGAAGGTGATATTTTAATAAAGAAGATTCCTTGTTGATTTTGTCTATATTTTCTTATTTCCCAAAATAATTTCTTTTTCTCATTTAATGCAAAATGATACCTGAATACAATTGTTCTCATATGTGACAAGGTTGCTTTTCCTACATATTACTTGATGGCTCTAGTCCTTAAATGGCATCCTCTATATCTTAATTATCAAGAAATACTGTGATCCATTCTAGTGAGCAATTTGAAACCATGTCCAAAAGGTTATAAAACTGTGTACCCCTTGACTCAGCAATACTACTGTCTGTATCTGAAAGAAATCATAAAAATGGGGAAAAGACCCACATGTACTAAAATTTAATAGCAGCTTTTGTTGTGATAGTCAAGAATTGGAAATTGAGGGGATGCCCATCAATTAGGGAATGGCTGAACAAGTTGTGGTTTATGAATGTAATGGAATAGTATTGCACTCTAAGAAAAGATGAGCAGGTAGACTTCAGAAAAACCTGGAAAGACTTATATCAGCTGATGCTGAACAACGTGGGCAGAACCAAGAAAACATTGTACACAGTAACAGTCACATTGTGTGATGACTAACTTTGATAGACTTAGCTCTTCTCAACAATACAAAGTTCTAAGACAAAGCCAAAAGACTTATGATATAAAATGCTATTCACATCCAGAGATAAAATTATGGAGTGTGATTGCAGATTGAAGCATACTATTTCCTATCTTTTTTGTTGTTGCTGTTCTTTTGTTTTGTTTCTTCTTTCTTGTGGTTCCTCCAATTGGTTCTAATTCTTCTTTACAATATGACTGATGTGAAAATATATTTAATATAAATGCATATGTAGAGCCTATATCAGGATGTAGACTGTCTTTGCGGAGGGGGGAGGGGGAGAAAATGTAAAACTCAAAAGTTTATGGAAGTGAATGTTAAAAACTAAAAATATTTTTTTAAGATATGTATGAGTGCTTTATATAAAGTCTTTCTGGTTTTCCTTCTTTCTTTTTTAGCTCTCTATTTTCTTTGTCAACATTCACTTTTTAAAGTACTAGACTACTCAATGGGTTTTAAGAAATAAATTCCTAAATATCACAGGGATTTCAGAGTGCATTGTTAAATTTGAGCCTCTCACATTGATTTTTTTTCTCCCACATACAACATATTTGGGGATTGTCATCTTGATGGTTGAGCTGGTGAAGAAGTTTCACATGTATTTACTTTTCCACCATAAAAATTAATTTGTCAGTTTAAAGAAATCTACTGACTAAGGTAGCACAAGGTAGGTATTTGTCAAGTTAAGAATCATGATTAAAGGAAATATTTGAAAAAATAAAGGAGCCATCTATATTTTTAAGAATAAGAAGGTATTAAGGAATTCAAGGAAGACATTTGGAATCATTCACACGTCATTTGTGATCACTTATCTTCAGTGAGTTAATTCTCCCTTCTGTGATTCATATGTAAAATGAGGGAGCTGGACTAGATGGCCTCTAAGTCTTTTAGTAGATTTCACACTATGAACAAGGAAGGTAGGTCTTAAATTAAACCTCTATTTGGTAATACCAATAAATTTAGATGATTTAGTGATTCTGAGGAGATTCAAATAGATTGGTCAATGGGAAGCCTATTATCTCAAGTACCACTTAAAGTCACTTTAGGAGATAATGAGATTCAACTAGGCTGGTCTATGAAATATTGAAACTAATGGGGGAGGAGGGGCCTTCCTGCCTCACACCCCCCCCCCCCCCCCCCCCAGAACCTGAATGATGGAATAATGATGTTCCTAGATAGGCTTGAAACTCTGAACTATCCCTGCCTCCTTTGCCTAAGTGTCCCTAATCACCTTATCTCTCTGTCCACCAAAGATTTTCCTCCATAAGAATCCCTAGATTCCCCAGGCTAGGGGGCATCTCCCTTAAAGACCCCTCTCCCTTGGGGGGGCTGCCTCCCTTAAGGGGTGGAGGTGCCTGCTTGGTGTATTGTGTTATCCAGAATAAATGCCTTTACTTCATTTGGAGACAACATTAGTGAATTCTTTCTAGATGACTCCACCACACACACACCTTGCACTCCAACATTTTGGGCTGCTCCTGAACCTCAACAATACCACTAAATTTGCTTAAAGTAGAAATAGGAGAAGACAGTATGTAACAGATGGAGCAGCAGCCTACCTTTGAGAGTAGGTTGAACACTGCTTCTAATAAACACTAAATGTGTGACACTAGGCAAATCACTTAACTTCTTAATTGGCACACCAAGCAACTAGCATCTCTGACACTCATTTGCCAAGTATTTCTTCACTGTGAGTTCTCTACGTTAAGACAACTAAATGGCAAAACTGGAGAAAAAAGAGGGGAGGTGGCAACAAAAAAATAATGAAATGAATCACCAGGGATAAGTTTTATGAGAAAACTCTATTAATATTAAGGTTAAGAATATTTGCTGAATTCCTCACTGTTCTATTTGTGTATCCAACACTAATTTATACTTTTTAAAAATTTCTATATACTTTTATCTGAATACCATCTTCTTATTTTTCCATTTCCTCAGCTCTCCTCTGATTAGAAAATGTCATCAAATTATGAAACAATTTAAATAGAAAACAGCTATCTATGAAATCTTGGATGTCCATGAGTAAGCTCTGGTTTCCCCTAATAAGTGATTCTATTAACAGTTCAGTCCTAAAGATTTCCTCTAGGAAAAGGAATGAGGATTTCAGTTTCCTGAGGATTGCGGTCTGCCTTTATGATCTTAAAGGGTGGAGTAAAGTGGTTTTCAGTGAGTATTTCTGAAATATAATTGTAGTTAAATAATTAAATTAAATCTTGGTATGATAATTAAATCAAGCTTTGGTACTTATATAGGAAAAATAACATTTGAGAAGTAAACACACAAAAACTCTTAATGTATAGTTATCCTATCCTTGTATTTAGATATTTATCATAGGCATTTATACATATATAACAGTAAACATAAATCCATTTATCTTCTATAATACAACCATGTTCACTGAAGAGTAGGATTTTGAATGTGTAGTAATATTTACCTCATCGGAAATTATTTAGAATAACAAAGTAGCAAAAATACAAAAGCAAAATTAATGAATTAAGCTATAAGAATTTAATAAAAACTTACTGTGTGTCAAGCAATGTGTGTATATATCCACATACATGTAAGTGCACATATAAAATTATTACATGTAAGTATATTAATATAAATAGCTATATAGAGATGATTATATAGAATAGTGTGTATGCATGCATTAAAATAACTTAATGTCATAATATATGATAATATGTCATAATATAAATGTACAGATACTCATATACAGGTATGTACTTGTATATATGTATATGTACAACTTTAAATGCACCATAAATACATGTTCATACATGTATCCACGTTAATGTGCATAAGTTATTTGTATGTTAAGTAGTATATATAAGGCAGCCTTTGACATTAGAACACCAAGTCCCACCTCTAATGACTATTGTCTATATGACCCTGTGCAAATTATTCTCAGTACCCTAAACAGTTCTCCAAGATTAAGGCACAGAAGAGTTGCATATCACCATTTCTGGTAGCATAGGGTTACCTCATTTGTCAAAGCTCGCACTATATACATATATGCACATAGAAAGATACATACTATGTAATTATATAATTATTTCACTTTCATTCCTCATTAACGCGGAGGTTGAGAAAATTAAAGCAAAGTGTATATAGTTTGTCTTTCTATAATCTTTCTGTTTGTTTTGAAATTTTCACTACCATCTCAGTAAAAATCCTTCCATAGTAAATGAGCCTAAAGATATACACATTGACCTAGATGAGAAAACATCAACATAAGACTAAATGGTTAAAATAGTAGTTGAGTATTATCTCAATTTGTTATTTAAATTTCAGAATGAAGGCAGAAAAAGAAAGGTTGCTATCTTTACATTTCTCTTCAAAACATTTCTGACTGAAAGACACTTTCTAACAGCATGATAAATACTTTTCTGCTCTTTTCACATACTAACAAGCAATAAAAGCCAATTAAGGAAACTATGAAAAATAGCTCTTTTGAGGAATACTGTTCCCACAAGAGGTTAATACCCGAGAACTGGATACAGGATTAATTAACATAATTTAACAGGTATCTAGAGAACAATACAAATATATGAACAATTATTTCATGAACTGTCAACATGGAAGTCAAAATTCACAGCCCTTTAATGACTCTTCCATCAGAACCATATATATATATATATATATATATATATATATATATATATATATAATTTATAATTCTGCCATAGCCGGGTTTCACTGCATTTTATACCAAACGCTGAAAGAACAATGGCTCATCACAATTTATCACAAAGAAATCAGAGCATCATTTCAATTAAACCCCTCCAAAAAGCAATTTTTTTTTCTAATGGGAATAAAAACAGATAAACGGAATAATATTGGCATGTCATAATCCATCTGGCCTTAAATTATATTCCTGAAGAAATGCAAATGTTCCCATAGGGTTAAAAACATTGATTTGAATATGCATACCCACATTCACACCTACACTTGCTAAAATGAGATTTAAAAGAATCTGTTGCATCCTGTCAAATTTAAAGTTCTCCTTAACTTCTGTTTTGTTATTGATAGGGAATATAGAAGCTAATGAAGCTAATAACAAATTTGTTATTAGAAAAAAGAGATGGTAAAAATGATTCAGAAATGTAAAAATATTATGACGCTGCATTTAATGTAACAGAAGCCATGAAGTGCCTTTGCATTATATAATTTTAAAGAAGAGAATGCAGATATAAACATGACAGAATATGCACAAATCTACCCATGTTCTGATGAATAGTTATATGGGTGACCACCAATTCTTAGCTTTATTTTTTGTGAACAGGTTTAGAAGAATAAGGAGATGAAGAAATTTCAGAGTATAATCTACCCTGATACCCCATCTTCAGGTGCAGGAGCCATGTGGTTTACTAAAAATTCTTTTGTTCAATATTCATTTAACAGAAGTTCTCATCTACACAGTTTAAGCTCAGAAAACATAGAAGTCTATTAAAATAGTGAATTCACTCAATTTGTTAGCAAAAAAATTATTTATTAAAGTAACTTGAGTAGATCCCTCATTTAAATATGTCCTGTTTGTGATTTAAAAGTATGTGGCTATTTTAGGATTTTTAAACTCTCACCCCTACTCCCACATTACAATGCCCTATCATACTGTAGCAACATGTCTTGGAAAGAGTTAGGAAACCTCAGTACTCATTGTATCTTTGATATTTAGTAGCTGTATGACTTTGGGCAAGGCAGCTAGGTGGCATAGTGGAATATAAAGTGCCAGGCCTGGAATCAGGAAGACTCATCTTCCTGAGTTCAAATCTGGCCTCAGACACTTACTAGCCCTGTGACCCTGGGTCTCAGCTTCTGCATCTATAAAATAAGCTAGAGAAGGAAAGGGCAAACCACTCCAGTATCTCTGCCAAGAAAGCCCTAAATGGGGTCACAAAGAAACAGATAGAACTGAAAAATGACTGAAGACTTTGGGCAAATCACTTAAGTACTTTGGGTTTCATCATCTGTGAAATAAAAGCATTGAATAAGATGGAGTTTTTTAGATATTACCAAAGGGATTTTCAAACTTTTTTTTAAATTTCCTCATATGAAAGGGTATTCACACTGTAGTGTGAGTGACTACGGATGAGCTTAAGGGCTACACATAAATTGTGAAGAGGAGGATGTGGCAGTCTTTTGGACATCTCCCTGATGGAAATAGTGACAAGCTGACTAGTTGTAGACATCTGATTTACAATATCACTTCTGACTCTAAAGTTCTATAATTTCTTATTATTCCCTGAGAATACTGTACACTCTAGCCAAGCTAGAGTGACTTGCCTATTTATACACCATATGCCTTTACCAACTGCTTTCCCTCCTGATTTTAAGACTGTGCCTTCTCATATCATGTCCCTAACCTTCTTCAAAAAACCTGTTCATGGCTCACCATCCTAGGAATCTTTACTTGATTAAATATACTTGACTCTGTACATGCCTCTACTCTGTGACCTTTGAGTATATGTAAGCTCATTTTTTCAATAATTATTTATACATCTGTGTGTGTCTTCCTCTCTCATATTTAATGTCTCCTCAATAAATTCTTTTCTCTGCAGTCTATACACATAATATAGATGTGGCCTATCTTAGAGAATAAAACAAAATTTCTCCAGATCCTATTAATCAAATAACAAATTTCATATACCTTGTAGTATTATCTCTTTGTTGGTCTTTGACTCTTCTCTGGGCTGAAATAATTTGTATTAGCCCTGTCTATGAGGTAACTAGACCAATGGAATGATTGAGTTGGGACTTAATAACCAATTGTGATTATTTTATTTTTGACTTAAAAGAACAATCTGTCACCTTTTCCAGCTTGCAGGAGATAGGAAGTGATCAAGTCATAGCATAATTGTAGGAGCTAGAAATTATTAGATTGGATATGTATGGGTTAGTTTTTCTATATTAGCTGAAGTATAGTTATACTTGTAGATAAGGATTTTTGCATAGAATCAGTTAATAACAGGCCAAAGGACAAATGCTTTCTATTATATACCAACTTGAACTCCAGGCTTTGTAAGATTCAAGACAATTTTCTTTTTATTATTTTAAAGCTTTTCTGGCATTCTTGCAGCATTATCAGCCAGTACCATGCCCAAATTGTCCCAAGTAACAACTTCCAATTTTATCCAGAACAACCAGTATTGTTTAAAATTGGATGTTGAATCGGTAATTAGAACTTATTTTAAGATTGTACTTTTGCCCTGTGACAAAAACAGTAATGTCCTTTGCAAAAGAACACTCACCTCATTTATAACCATTCATTCCACAGACATTCCTTTGATAAGATATAGTCCCTATCTTCATGAACACAGTCACAAATAACTATAGCACACAATATTATGCATGGCATGTACCTTAGAGATTTGAAAAATAAAAAATAAAAACAGTGCTATGTTAGGTCTGAAAGGCAAGTTTATTATTGATCAGGGAGATTTCAGGGAAGGTTCCCTGAGCATAGTGGCATAAATCTTATTCAGCATAAATATTTTTATTTTATGCAAAATATTGAAATGTGAATTCTTAGCACCTGTTTGTTAAAACTGTATATAGATTTTAAAAATTACTCCAATGAAACTAGACAGATGAGGCACATCCATTGATATAGTACATTTGCTTATTAGTCCTTCGAGGTAGTCCTAAATTTTGCTTGTAGTATTAAAAGAAAATTAACTTCATTCCGAAACAACAAACAAAGTAGCTAGGATAGTAAAAACGAGTCATAGCTTAATAGTGCTTTGGTAAGAGAAGTTATTTATGTTCTTATCTAAAAGAAATTACAAAAAAAAAATTGCATTTAGTAGCTCCTTCAAAAATACATATGAATGAAAATACCCAATCATGGAACTCTCCCATTAAATGAGGGAGGGTTACTAAGTGTAGGGGTTAAAGGGCTGAACTTACAATCAGAAAAGACCTGGGTTCTAGGTCTGCCTTTTACAAAATTAATTGTCTGACCATGGTCAACTCACTTAAACTTCAAATTTTAAACAGGTAGTAGATATTTATTTGGGGAAGCAGTTCCCACAATAAGAGTTCCCACCCTGATAAAATAGGAATTTAAGTACAAAAAAGAAACTAAGTAGGAAATTATATTTGACCTGCTGTAATGAGTCTTTAAATTAGAGATTCTTGTGCAATTCAGCTATCACAAAGGAAGAATAGCTTCTCTTTAAATTACAGAGATAAGATTTGAAAGGTATAGTATTATAATAGTAAATGGTGGGTTGGGAGGGAATAAGTATTTATTAAGTACCTATAGTAATATAGACACTGTACTAAGCACTTTTCAAATATCTCATTTGATCCTTACTATAACCTAGGAAGTTAAGTACTATTATGATCTCTCATTTACTGTGAGAAAAATGAGGTAGATCGAGGTTGAGTGACTTTCCCAAAGTCACATGACTAGTAAATGCCTGAGGACAGATATGAGCTCAGGTCTTTCTTTGTCCACTGCATCAACTATCTGTCTCCTGGGGGGGGGGGGGGTGTTAGGGTGGAATACACACATACACACACACACACATCAAAGGGGAACCAACTCTGTATGTAGGAAACCTATGCTGTCTGTGGCAAATCCAATAAATTAAGCTATCTCCAAAGAATTCTCACATTCTTTTGTCAACTAATTATCAACCAATGGCAATTGAACCCAAAGAACCATGATTTCCTTGTATCCCTCTAAATTCCCTTGGATGTTTTCTGTGGCATTAAAGTTGTCATCCCAGAAGACTGTTGTAGTCAAGGATGTTCTTCATGAGTTTTTTTAACCAGTAAGTGGCCACCAATAAATGCCCCACACAATTTGGAATCATAAAATCCATCTTTTCTCTTAGTGATAATAATTGATTTCCCTTTGTGTGCACACACATTTCATCGGCTTGTTAGAAATGGCACAGATATACATGTAAAAATTCAGCCTGATAATATACCGCTGAAATATTTTTTTTCAGAAAAATAGTAGAGTTTCCATTCTTAGCTGAATACTTCCTCATAGTGAATTAACATGCTATACTTTGTAATTTTTTGTTCCTCCACCAGGGAAGTATTTCTTTTTCCTTAAAGAATCTATTAAAGACTACTCTACCTGTGAATAGGCTCTGAATTACCTTTGCTTCTGTCAAAGCCCATTTATCAACTTGACAGTTCAAGTCTCTAAAAGCAAATAAGGGCATGAAAGGCCCCTGAACTCTTGCCTTGACAGAATTAAGCTTCCTTTTCACAAAGAAAAGGCAGCTTAGAGACAGTTGTAGTATTTCATAGGAACTCAGATAAACATTACATAACTTCCTTTATTTGGCTCTGCTTTTAAATTTAAGTATTTCTCCTTTGCAATGCCACATTAACCAATACTTACATGCCTTTTTCACTGTGGATTCCAGGCATTTGGTTTTAAAGGTTCCCTTAAACTACCCATGTTTTTTCAAGCAGAAGTTTTAAATATACAGTCATTTTTTTTCTTAGCATATTAGTCGTTTCCCCCTTGATAACTCTTTTTTACAATACCTTATAAGATCAACATTATTTACTTTGGTGCAGTTATGAAATGTTTTGAACACTGAGTCTACAATCTGATTAGTTTTAAATAAAACTAAAGTGTAAAATATCAGTTAGCCTACTAATGTAACTCATATATTTATAGAATTGTTTGCTTGAGCAAATGTATACATTTAAACATTCAACATCTTGACACAAATGTCTGTGTTTTATTAACCAATGTCTTTGAAATCACATCTGTAATTTAAACAATTCCCTGTTGCTAATGGAGCAGAACATTCTATAGTGCCTTTCACATTTAAACAGAAAGGCAGTCCGGGTATTGGATCTTGTAGGATCAATGGGTGCTACAAATAATTCCACAAACAATCTGAAAAACATTCCAACATCCTATTTTCATCTAGATACTTAAAGCCATTTTGTTTAAATGCAACTGCAATCTTAGCATTGCTGAGTGCTTTGAATATATAGGTGGCCAATCCATGAATAACCCTAGCAGCCAAATGAACACAAAAGGATACACTGTTTTTTGTTGTTCAGTTGCAGTCATATACAGCTCTTAGTGATCAGATTTGGGGTATTCTTGGCAAAGATACTGGAGTGGTTTGTCATTTCCATCTACAATTCATTTTACAGATGAGGAAACTAAGGCAAGCAGGTTTAAGTGACTTGCCCAGGTTCATACATCTAGTAAATGTCTCAGGCTGAATTTGAACACATTAAGATTGAGTCTTCCTGACTCCAGACTCAGCACTCTATCCATCGATCTTGACTAAACCTAAGTATTCACAGTCTTAAATACATATGTACTATATTTTTTTTCTTTATTGGGGAGAAAGGGGAAATATTCACTTTGATCTTTTGGAACATTTGTCCTTTTAATTTAAGCTGACTTTATAAAGCATACTGAAGAAGTCATTCTTATACCAATCACCAAGTAATGGATTAGATAGCTGCATGATTAATCTAATTTTATCCTTAATGCAACCAAAATACTTGGGCCACTAATGATCTCTCTTGTTATTTCCACCTGCAATACTACATAATCAAAGTCTGCAAAAGATGCTATGTTTCTCATTTCTAAGTTGCTCTGATGACTGACAAAAAAACACTCAGTTACAACTGAAATTGCCAAACAATCTAATTATAGTTTTCTTAGGAAACTTATGAAGATAAAACAATGTCCCAGATGAAAGTCTACAGTGAAATTGGTGGGTCATGAAAGTATATGAAGACCTGTGGTCAAATGTAAAGTACTTTTTGGGGAAAATTATGAAAAATAATAAACTCACATATCTTCTCAGGATTTCATTGTCAGAAAACTTTTCTCACCTTTTTATTTCACTTTCTCACATTTCCATATTTGAAAGTCTTATTATGAAACGATAAGAGATTTTCACTATTGTTCCTTCTACACAGTCTACCTAGGGACTGTAGAAAGAAGGAATCAGTCATTAGACATCCACTTTTAAAGGAAGACGTGCAGTTTTCATTTATTTTCATATTTTGATTCAGCAATTCTTGTGGTCAATAAAATGGATTGATTCCTTCTTTTTAATAATCTTATTGAATAGAATTTCTGGACTATAAAACCCATGAGTAACCAAGCTCTCTTATCATTGAACATTTTCTCTGACAGGACCAGGTAGTTTTCTAAGGGAGGCTAAGGTTTTAAATGATATGGATCCTAATCACCTAATTTTAGAAGGCTCATTGCAACAAAAGAATGAATCAAGAAGAGTTCTTATACCAGAATGAAGCTCTGCCTTGGGCTCCTGCTGATATGAAACTACAAGAACAATAAGTATAGTTACTTCTGTTGCCAAAAGTTGACTATAGCTCACTTCTGGGTCAGTACTGGTCCAAAGAGCTCTGTGTCACATAAAGTGCCACTACTCTCCATGTTTTGTGAAATAAATAGAAATGTCCTTGTGTGCTTGGGCTTGCATATAGGTTGAAAAAAAAGGAAAGTCTTACCTTGATTTTAGTAATCATTTATAAAATTTATCCTATTATTATTTAAAACTCCTCAGATTTGAAAAAAATGTCTTAACATTATTTAAACTTTTGAAACTATGTTAATTAAACAGTTAAAAGTGTTTTTACTAATGAGGTGCCTTCTTCTGGTACCTCAGAAGTTTTAAGTGCAAGTCCAAGAAGTTGAATAAGCCATAGTTAAAAACAAAGTTCATTCTCAGAATTATATGTCTTAAGTCTGTGCTACAAATAGTAACATGGCTAGTGCAATTATGGTTTATGAGTCACAAAGACTACTCTAGACACTGATCATCCTATTTATATTCTTTGCCCTCGATTCACTTTTCAGCAACTCTTTCCCTGTAACTCAACAATAACCTCTGGGTTCCCATCAGGCAGGGATTTTTCTTTTTTTTTTGGGGGGGGGTGTCCTCTTCTCATACTGAGATTCTCACTAGTGCTAAGAGTGAAAACATACAGTTAGGTGACAGCTAAGTGACAGGTTGAGTCAACCTAGATAATTGGATCATAGAGCAAAATATAACCACAGACATTTATGCTTTGACAGAAGAATACACTTCACAAGAAAAGTATCATGTTATTACTCTAAATGTTGAAATGTCTCTGGTGCTAGAGCAGAATGGCCCTAGTAAACTCTGAAGGTCATGTGCTGTCCCCATGCACCAAGCTTCCCATCACTCTTAGGCCATACTTTGCTGTATATGAATCTTAGCGAACAGTTAGCTGGATGCCAAATAATCTGTCTCTATTTTCTCCAGTTGTTGCCTGAGCTAATAGTGTCAAAGAGAAGAGAAAAGGCCAAGAATGATGGAGTGTTTTACCCTTAGACAAAATTCAGGAGAGGGAAAAAAAAGAACAGCTACACAATGAAAGCCAAAAACAACAAAATAATGGCTATGTGTGTAAAAGAAAGCTGGCAGTATTTTAATTCTCAAGTCTCTGGCTTTAAAGAGTTTATCTGAAGCTGAGGGCAAGGAAAGAGAGAAGGGAGACAGAGAGACAGAGAGACAGAGACAGAGACAGAGAGTTTGTGTTAGTATTACCAGGAGCAGTGACTGGGACAAAGCAGTTGCTTAAGAAATACCTCTAAATCAAAAATTAGTATCTGTTTTCTTGAATTTCCTACTGAAAAGTTCATGCCCACATATTGCTTTGGAATGGATTCTCTTAAAGGTAAAACAAAACAAAAATTTCACTTATATGAAATGTCCTATGATCACCTAGCACAGAGCCATGTAAGTTTGGAGTAACAGAAAATATGATATTGAGTCCCAAAATAATTTCCCTTAAGTTAATAGCTTTAATATCTTTTCTTTCCTAGAAGACAGATATATATATATGTATGTATGTATTCAGATAACCAATATGCTTTAAATTAATTTAGATCAGAAACAACTTCTATTACACCAGTGGGATCAAACTCAAACAGTAACAGGGGCCACTAAAGCATATATATATATAGATTCGTGTGGGCTGCATATTAACTTAACCAAATATTAACATTATCTATACTTTACTGTATTTTTATTTATTTTATTATATATTCTCCAATTACATTTTAGTCTAGTTTGGGCTGCACCCAAGAGTGTTGTGGACCACTGGCCACTTGTTTTTATATGTCAGTATTACATGATACATACAACATGGTAGAATGTACAATAGATTTCGGTTAGAGGAGCTGGGCTCAAGACCCAGGTCTGTTAGTTGCTCTTTGTATAACTTTGGAAAAGTCACTGAGGCAGCTAGGTGGCACAGAGAGTAAAGAGAGACCAAAAGTGGAGTCAGAAACATATGAATACAACTGCTACACTACATAGTAGCTGTGTGACCCTGGGCAAGTCATTTCAGTTCTCTAGGCTTCACTTTTTTGTAAAATAAGCATAATAGTAGTACACACACACATACACAGAGTTGCTTTATAAACCTTGAAGTGCTAATAAATAAATGTTAATTATCATCATCACCACCATCATTTTCTTGGACTCGTCATCTATAAAATAAGGAGTTTAAAATGATTTTTTAAAGTTCCTCCCTATGACCTTAAAATGAATTCACTCATGAAAAGAAAATGTCCATGGGGGGTGGGGAGAAAACCATTTATATGTGCCAGGCAATGTGCTAAGAGCCTTTTGCAAATATCTCATTTGAACCCCACAGCAATCCTGAGAGGTAGTGCTATTATTATCCCCATTTTATAGATAAGAAAACTGAGGTGAGCAGAGATTAATAACTTGTTTGTCTGAGGCAACATTCCTGATAGGTCCAGCACTCTATCCATTGCAGAAATTTGTGTACAAGTACCTCCCCGCCCCAATATTTCCTCCTACACCCTACTTCTCAATCTCAGTCTTCTTTCAAGGCTTACCTTAGGTATTATTTCCTCTATGAAAATTTCCCTACTAAAGCTCTTTGTCCCCTCAAATGATCTTGTATTTCCTATTTGTGTACTTAATTATATATGCTCAGCAGTAGCAAGCATTATTTCATTTTTGTATCATTCAGATGTAACCAATAAGTTTTTTTAATTCAACTGAATGGTTGAAATGCTATTTGATCATGATATTTTCCTTTTCTGTAGGGGAAAATTAAGGACCTAGTTGAACTTCTATAAAATATTCAATCTACTCTGCTCTGCATGCTCCATATGGAAAAATCTAACCTGTCTCCAGATAGACCTGTATCTCTTTGATGAACTTAATACCTTGCTTAAATTCATTAGGGGAAGATACCAACCAGACCCAATTTTAATTTAAACACATTTTAAAAGCAGACTATAAGTTATGAAAACACTAAGTTTTGTGCCATTATGATGAGCACAATCAGCAAAAGAACTGATCGATTCTAATAGTGCTTGGTTTGAAGTATTTGACTAGTATTTGGCCTTTTTTGTGGTTTTGTTTTTATTTTTTTAAAGAGAAATCTCAAAAATAATTTCATTTTGGTAAGTTATCATTAGTCATCTTAAGTCAGAGCCACTATTTTTGAGGACTTGGAATGGCCCTAAATGCTTTTCTACATTTGGACAGAGATACATGCAGATCATTTTGTGTTCCTATTTCATTTGTAGACCAGATCATGCACGTTTTATTTTGCTTCACAGTTTGAAGTTTTGAAATTACTTCCTACAACAAATTTTTTTCCCCTCCTTAATTCAAGAAACCTGTGAAGACATATGTCCAAGTGCCTTTAGTTCTTCAGAGTCCTGAAGCTGGAAAATTTCCAGCATATAGAATAAGGTGAGTTGCCTACAGATACAGCGAATGGTAGAGAGAAACCAATTTAATCACTACTTTCTCCTTCCTTCTTTCCTCCCTCTCTTCTTTGTTCCTTATTTTCATCACGAAGGTCTTTTGCAATCACCAGTGCACAGTATATTTCTTTGCTCCACTCCAGGAGCAAAAAACCTCTCTGGTTAATGTTCCATCCTAATATAAATGTACAATTCTTACTTTTTAAAAAAATCACATTCTTACTAATTTGGAATGGTCAAACATGATTGGATTTTAGACCCTTAGCAATATGTAAGGGAAGAGATCCTGCAGATAGAAGGAAAATGGCCTGTACCTCAATGTCAAGTTCCAAACTGCTATGTGAAGAAATATACCTCAAATGCATTTAATTTAAATTCTCTTTTCTTATATTCATACAGGCTTAGCACTGAGCACTATTATTAAGGAACAGCTCATTCCATTGCACAGCATTGCTCTTCTAGATGTTATATGACTAGCAGCTAAGCAGACTAGACTAGAGCTGACACATGGAGCTTACATTTATTGCAAATGCTCAAGAGAAAAAGCAATAAGTAGTCAAGGGTATAGTTTATTTGCATTCCCAGCTTAAACTAATACACATTGTTTATGTAGTATTTTTTACAGAGGTCCTCTTACTGCTACCTTATAGTCAATATCATATCTCCCTAAGGTATGTAAGATAGGAAAATTATCATCCCAATTTTACAAATGATAAGCTAAACCAGATAGCATTTAAATGACTTTCTCAATGTTAATCAGTTTCAGAGCTATTAAGAAAAAAAGACTCAACTATAATAGATTTCAATTGGATAAGATTCTCTTTGATTCTTCTACTGATTCATAAAATGTTTAATATTTTCATCTAAGGTAAATTCAGTCCTGACCAATTTACATTATTTTCATCTGAATCATTTCAATTCTAAGTATGTATGTTTTGATGAAGAATAGACAAAAATGTTCATTTATTCACAGGCATTGATTACATCCTTACTCTGCATCAGGCAGCTATGTGGTACTGTACCTGGTATCATAAAAACTTCAGTTCAAACCTAGCCTCAGACCCATGTAATCCTGGGCAAGTCATTTAATCTGTCTGCCTCAGTTTCTTCATCTATAAAATAAAGCTAATAATAGTACTTAGCTCCCAAGGTTGTGAGAATGATATATTTGTGCACTTTGCAAACTCTAAAGTCCTAAACAATTTAATAATGATGATGATGATGATGATGATGATGATGATGATGATGATGATTTTCCAGGCTCTGAACTAAGCTAGTTGTTGTCCTTTGTTTTTGAAGAGGACCAAAATGACATCACTATGTTAGAGTCAAATTACAGTATGTCTGCCTATGACTCATCAGACCAAGATGATCATGGAATACTCTTCTACAGGACATGCACAAATAGTCCATGTGAATTTTCTAAATTTGTACATTTCGTGTTTCTTTTGAGCTACTTCAATTATGCTTTTGTGTCTCCCATGTCACCAATCAATTCCAAAGTTCTTTGGTGAGACTTTGAGAATGTCCTTGTAACACTTATTCTGACCAGCATGTGAATGCTTGCCTTGTAATTCACACAATAAAATAGTTTCCATAAAGCAGTCTTTTAGGCAAGCATATGATTGGCATGAGAACAATGTGGCCAGCCCTGTCGAAGTTGCCCATTTTTCACAATCTTCCTAAGCCAATTCAAATAGAAGGGATTCAGTTTCCTGGCATAGTACTGGTAGACTGTCCAGGATTCACAGGCATACAACAATGAGGTCAGCACAGTGGCTCTGTAGACCTTCAGTTTGGTAATCGGACTGCTACCTCTTCTCTCCTACACTTTCCATCAAAGCCTCCCAAACAATAAGCTCGCTCTGGCAATGCATGCATCAACTTTATTATCAATGCATACCTCCCTGGAAAGTATACTAGCAAGGTAAGTGAACGTATCTGCAATATCCAAAACTTCTGCATTTACTGTAACTGATGGTTCCAAGTATGGACAGTGTGGTGTTGGCTGGTGGAGCAACTGTATTTTTTTTCTTTGTTCTTTTTTTGCTTTTTGGAGGGCAATTGGGGTTAAGTGATTTATTTGCCCAAGGTCACATGGCTAGTAAGTGTTAAGTGTCTGAGGACAGATTTGAACTCAGGTCCTCCTGACTCCAGGGCTGGTGCTCTATTCACTGCGCCACCTAGCCACCTAATTAGTGTTAATCGTTAGGCCAAAACTGTCATAAGCAGCAGAGAATTGATCCATACTTTATTGCATCTCAGTTTTAGAGGCTGCACTGAGTGTACAACCTAATCTTATCTGCAAACAAAAAATCATACACCAAGTCTTGCTCCAGCTCTACTCCTTTTATTTTGTTCAAGCTGAATAATTTATTGTCAAGGTGGTAGCTGACCTTGATGCAGTGTTCATCTCCACTGAAGGTACTAAGCAATGGTAGTATGACTTTGATGCCATGTTCATCCTCACTCAAGTTACTTAGGAATGGAGGTTCAAAAACAAAAAGAAACTAGTCCCTGCCCTCAAGTAGCTCACAGTGCATTCTACCAGGGGGAATGAACATATTAAATACTAATATTCTTAGAGAGGTGGGGATTCAAGAGAGGCCTCCTGTAGGAGGTAGAACTTAAGTTAATCCTTGAGAAAAGATAGGGATTCTCAGAGGCAGAATTGAAAAAAGATCATATGACCAGCATGGGAAGCACTCTATGCAAAAACACACATGTGGGGTAGAGTTACTAAAGGGGAAAACATCTAATATACCACAATTAAATGAAAGAGAAATATGTAAATGTTTTTACTTTCATGCTTTTGTAAGTAAAATCCAGGATTTCTCCTCATGTTGGAAAATTCCAATGTGGGCAGATTACTTAGGTATTTATTTATGTATAAATATATTATGTATATTGCATATTCATATATACATTTAATTAGCACCCATACATCATCCATATATGAAACTTTTACATATGATTTATGGTATAATTAATAATGAATACATGTTATCTGCTCTAATGGATTCTAAATTTCTCAAGGGTATCATCCATATAATAACTTATGCATCTTTTATTCCCCTTTACCAATCACCCAACACATTGCCTAGCACAGAGGAGGTGCTCAAAATATTTTTTCTTATATGAATAAATACATTTTAACCATTTTACATGGGCCCTTAATTCCCCATTTTGCTTTGGTTCCAAGCAAGTGGGCATATGATAAGTTGTATTCTGAAATGCATTCTGGCTTCCCTTTAGTCATTTCATTTCAAAAAGTCTTACAATCCCTGTTAATGCTCTGGAGTGATGAATATTGTGCTCTTTGAACAGCTTAGTAACCTTGGATCTTATGATGAAAAAAAATCACTTTTTCTTTATTTCTTTTCAACAAATTTTATATATATTTCTTATCAGAAGTCACAAAGTCATGCTTCATACTCATCTAAACTACAAAACAAGACATTAGGCTTTACGCACAAACACAAAATTACATTTTGTATGGCCCTGCAGCGTTCTGACAAAATGGCCCCTGAAAATAATATGAAGGAAAGAGGGTGAGGAGAGGATCATTAATGTAGAAGGAAATTGTTTTTATTGATTTTCATTGGCGGTGAAGCTTATAACATGAGGACTAAATTTATAAAAAGCAGCTGTTGATTCCTTACAGAGACAGGTTGCCTTCAGAGCTCATACAATATTTGGCTCTCATATCCTTTTGATGAATTAAGTGTTAAGTTGTAATGCATTTGGTCCAAAAGACAGAGAATTTTTTTTAATTAAGAAAATCGATATTTTAAATAAACAAGAAAATTAATATTAGAAGTACCTTTACACTATGATCACAGAATCTATATTGATACTCATATGTATAATTTTATTTCTTTGCCTTTTGGATCCTCTGTTGTTAGAGCAGTAACAATTTGATTTGAAAACACGGTGATTGCAAACAATATCCTCCGTGCATCTAGTACTACTAAAATGTACTGTAATAGTTTTGTTAGATTTACTCCAATTTCGAAAAGAGCTGTTGGAAATTATGCAGTTATAAAAGATGATTATCATTCTGTCAATGGTTACTGCTTTTCAGATAATTTAACTCTACAGAAACCAAATTCTTAGACACAATCTTTAGGATAACAAATGAATTTAACAGCAAGAACCACATGAGAAATTGAAACAATTTATAATAGAAAATAAGAATCATTTATTTGAAAGTTAAACAGTACATGATTTTACTGTTCCTCTCCCTTGTGCAAATATCTATTTGCTTACTGACACATTATATAAATATAATCATAATGTTGATTCTTTCTCAAAGAAAGAAAATGAGAAGAGGAGGGAAACTGTTATTCTGGAAAATCCCAAATTCAATAGACATAAACTTTGTCTACATATGCATTCATTTTAACTTTTTTTGACTGAAATGACTAATCAATTCTGATTAAAATAAGGTCAATTCATTCAAAGGACCTGTCAATTCAATAAAATGATCAGTTAAATGACAGTTGAACTGAATGCTTCACTCTTTGTCTATACCCTTTTTGTATTCAAGTATCTAGATGTAGTCAAATTACTTGTGCTAAGAGAGTAAAAAAAAAATACAAAACTAATGCTGTACAGATTAAACCAAGTACTATGCAACCTCTAAGCTGCATTAACTTTCCCATTCCTCTAGGGTATCAATTACAGCACTAATATATATACTTAAAGTGCCAAGAAACAATAGTACCCAAAGGTTAAGTATCATATTTGTTTTCTGCAAACTGCAATAGAACACCTGTGCTTTTTTGTGAGATTGGGGAGAGGAAATAGGGGGGGAAGAGAACATCTAATGGTATATTAGCACCGTGTCAGGCACACTGTTGACCCTTAACAAATGTTTATTGACTAATTTACTAATAATCTCAAGAAAAATAAATTAGGTTGAGGTCATCCCTTTGATTTGTAATACATTACTCTTTATGGAAATAACTTATGGTTAATTCTCTAGAAAGAAATCAATTTTTTGCTATTGCATCATCACAGGACAATACAAACAATACTATGAGATAAGTCTGATGCAATATTAACACAGACTATCTAGGCTATATTAACACTAGGCATCTTTTTTTTATTAAAATAAGGAGTAAGATTTTGGAAGCAATATCATGAATATCTCAATGGAGGGGATATAAAAAAGTCCTTCATAATTTATGTTTTTAAGAATCTAGATAAGTTTATAGTTGTTTGTCAAGAGTATATTACAGAAATATTGAGTATAGAAGGACAAAAGCACAAGTTTTCTCTGTGTATATTATATGCATGTATTTTATTTTCACACAGACATGTACAAATATACACAGAGAGAATCGAGTACTTTTCTTTCTAAGTTGTATATGTGAACTAAATCAATGTTTTTATATGATTATTGCTCAGCTAAGAAAATTATCATGAACAACTTAGTCCAATAATTACACATCATCTATTTAGAGCTTGAAAGCAATTTTAGAAGTGACCCAGCTTAACCATCTCATTTTACACAGGAGAAAATTAAGAACTCCAAAAGAGAAGTGATTTTTCTTAAGATCATTTAGGTAGGAAGCATGAAAAACCAGATACATATAAAAAGTCTGAAATGATTTTTCAGGTAACATGAACTTGTCTATTTCTCAGGGAAATGAGAGCAAAGAATGATAATATTGTGATACAATTTAATTCTGAAATATATATATATATATATATATATATATGTGGATTCAAAAAATATAGCAAAAGTTAATTACAAAAGGCTTTGGGGGAAAAAAAAGTCTTTGGCCTAAGTCCAACAATAAATTGGATAAACTAGTCTACCAAGGGACTTTATTGGAATGTTTGGTCACAATGGGCCATCTAAACCATATGGAAATACTCAAGACAAAAGCATTTAGTAGCACCAAATAGGAACTGGACATGTTTAAGGTTATAAGGCAATCATGTTTTTTGAAAAGTAAATTTAATAAAAAAAAAACCTCTCAAAAAAACAAAATAAAACAAAATAATTATTGTTGTTTAGTCTGGTCTGACTTTTTGTGACCCTATTTAGTGTTTTCTTGGTAATGATACTTCAGGGGCTTATCATTTCCTTCTTCAGCTCATTTTACAGATGAAGGAACTGAGGAAAACAGGGTTAAGTGACTTTTTTCAGGGTCACATCCTAAGTATCTGAGGCCAGATTTGAACAGGTCTTCCTGTTTCTAGGCCCATTGCTTGCCACCTACCTGCTCCCCCAAATCTATGCTCTTAAGAGACTTTCAAAGACAGAGTTGTCAATTATTTGGAAATATTTGGGAAATAATTGATTCCAACAGAAATAAAGAAAATAACTTTTCACCATAAACACCTTTCCTCAAGCCTCTAAAAGATACAGAAAGGCAAAAAACATCTATTACACCCTATCCTAATTTTATATATTAACAAAGGGAAAATGCAATTATTCTTACAAAGTGTGTAATACATTGAAAATCAAAGGGATAACCTTAACTGTACATGTTTTACCCACGAGTTAGTTAAACAAACAAACAAACAAGCAAAAAAACCCAATTGATCACTGTCTTTAGGGGAAAGGGAAAACTAAAGCCCATAACAAAGTGATTGATTACCTTCAATATTAAAGAAATGATCTCTAAGGAACCTTCTGACTGGTCTAAAACCAATGATGTCTAGCTATGATCCTAGAGCATACAAATATGTATAAAGGTCAAGCTGCACACGTATAATGCAATTAAAATTAAAAAAAAATTTAAGCACACTAGAAAAAACTATTTTAGGATGTGAATGAATACCTTTTAGAAGAATTAATAGAATGTTATTTAGGTGGATAATGAAAATCAATGGCATCTAAAAAAAACTGAGATAAAGTGATTTTTCTAAGTGCTAATCATAAGACCACTTAAGGAAATAGAGAAATACTTTAAAACATTATCTCAGAGTTGAAAACTGTTTTAAAATTTATCATTTGAGATGCTTCAAAAGAATAGAGACCATTAACAATTCAAGAGTATGCTGGTAAATGTTTAACAATTGGCTTTATGAAAAAAGCATGATACATTTTTAAAGTTTAATCTGCATTATGAACATTTTCTCCATTATTTTCTTAAATCTAGACAATCAACAAAACAGAACAATAAATCAAGCCCTGCTTTTAAGCACTTGGCTGATTTCTGGGGTGTAAAGGCTCACACTGAACATTTACCAAATCACCAGCTCTTTTGAGCTGGTTAGAGCTGATTGACTCCAGCACATACCTGAATTTAACACTAAAAATAAAAGTTACAGAAACAGTTTAATGGTGTAGGGAAAGCATAGGAAGTTAGGTTAAATACCATCCTATATGAAAGAAGAATTTCAATTTATAAGAAAATTTAAATATATTCCAGTAAACACTTCTCTCTAGATAGGAGAAAAACTTTTCATTTTATATCATGTTCAAAATTGTAGGTAGAACAAGATTTTGTGCCCAATATAATTGGGCAGTAGTTTTCAGATCTCAGATCTGTGGTCCCTCAAATACCAGCGTTAACCCATAATATCATATTTTGGCCTGACTTTGATCCTTCTTATTTGCCTATTTGGCATAGTTTAG
The DNA here is from genome assembly GCF_028583685.1 of Petaurus breviceps papuanus. Taxonomy (NCBI): domain Eukaryota; kingdom Metazoa; phylum Chordata; class Mammalia; order Diprotodontia; family Petauridae; genus Petaurus; species Petaurus breviceps. The sequence goes on from NW_027185698.1 coordinate 10,090,514, forward strand.
TCAATTATTTCCTCTTTCAGATTACTGTATATGGGGAGCCATGACTCTACTCAGTGACTCAACCATTATCTGAAGCACATTTTTCTATGTGCTGAAGTACTTGATTCACACTAGTTGAAATGAAAGACTTTCCCACAATTAATTTTCTCATGCAGTAGGCAAAACCCCCCCAACCTCTTCCCAGTTAGAGATGTTTTAGCTCTTTAACTTTGTCAATATAAATTTACTGTTACTTAGAAGGGTGTTTTTTAAAGAAGTAGATGAAATCAACATATCTATTTGAATATAATGTTGAGCTAATATTCTATTTCTATCACTGACATTTAATCTATATGTATTATATATGAGAACATTCATACCTTGGGTAGAATTGAAAAATCACAATGTTCAACATTTCCTTTGTGGGAAATAACCTCACTCACATTACTGAGTAACTCCTGTAACTAAAGTTCCAGGAAATAACTTCATAACCTCATTCAAAAATGCATGCATATATACATAATACATAATATTTATGTTAGATATGATGATGTACACATGACCATATGACTATTAGGACAGAAAATAGGACAGAAAATAAAACCCCGTGGATGACATAATGAATATAAATAATCTGAATCACTGAATTGCTTTAGTCAAGAGGGCCACAGACTTGATTGTCAAAGAACCTGAGTTCAAGGACCAGTTCTGCCACATGCTGCCTGTGTGACCTTAGGAAGTTTACTTGGCTTCTCTGTACCATGTTTACCTCATTTGTAGAAAGGGAGATTTTCCTTAAAATGCTCTTTAAGGAACCTTTGGGTACTGAATTATTGATTTGATAATTGTAAATATTACCATTTATTTGAAACTGAAAAAAGTTAAGTATGAAATACTGGGATTTTTTATTCTAGAAGAGTGATGTCAAGTTCAAATAAAAATGGGAGCCATTAAACCGTAGGTGAGGATCCTTGAGATCACTACTGAATTAGAAAAGCATATATTACATAATATTATATAACGTTAACGTAACATTATATAACATTTAACATTAGCTATATTCTGTGGAATTTTTATTTATTTTGTTAAATATTCCCAAATTACATTGTTACTCTAGCTCCACAGGGAAATGCTGCAGATTGTTTGATGCTGTAGTAGGGGTCTGCAATCAAAGGCTGGATAACTGCTTGTTGACTGTATTACTGGGCAGAACCCTTTTTTAGATACAGGTTGGTCTGGATGGCCTCACAGATCACTTTCAACTTTAAGAAACTATGATTCTTATAACTGGGTAGTACAATAACACATATTGTTAACTGGAACATGGAAACCTAAATAAAATAAGCCAATGATCCAGTAATTAAAACAAAGTAGATGTGATCAGTGGAATCTTATGTTAGGGGAACCAATGGATCCATGGTTGTACCATCTTGAGTAATGTTGGAACTGAATGAACAAAGGAATAGATGTATAGCCCTGAATAAAATTCAATATATTATTTTAAACTTTTTTAATGTCCCCTTTTTATCACACTTTTCCAGCTTCTAACAAAATAAAATATTTTCTTTCTTGATTTAGTTTTCTTGTCAATGAGTGTCATTGTTTTGCTTTGATAGCTAAATTCAATGACAGCTATTAGATTTCTGTGGTGCTAACTGGCATGTGACCTTTTCCTTTAGCTTTATCAGTTGAACACATTGCTGTGCTGACTGTGCAAAGCAGATTATATTCCATCATAGTCATCAATGTATAAAAACTCATGTATGTCTCTCTTAAAGATGATGAAATTAGCTCCTGCTGCTCTGTAGTGTTTCCAATGGAATACTGCCTTTAGAGTCGTGCATCAAGTATACGTCCAACCTTCTAAGATGCCACACTTTCATGTTGCTATTTCTTTTGTATCTTTAATTTGTCTTGGAGATGAAAAGTGCAAGACATTGCACTTTTGAAATATTTCAAGAACACAGTTAAGACTGGTGATACAAAGGAGACTGAGAACTTCATTAGAAAAAACCGCACATATTTAATATTCCTCAAGTGAGTTATGGGTGAAAACATAACAAGAAAAATCACTAAAATAAATTGATAATTCATATTTCTATACTTAATTGCCATAATGAATAGTTAGTTTGATTTTTAAGTCAATTAGACCTGAGTCCAAACCCTACTTCAGACACTTACTATAGGATCTCTGACAAATCTCTTAACTTTTTCCAGCCTCAATTTCCTCATCTGTTAAATGGAGATAATAACAGCCCCTTTATCTGGAGGGTAGTTGTAAGGATCAAATGAGATAACATACATAAAGCATTTTGCAAAACTTAAAACGCTATTTAAATAACAGATGTTATGACTTTTATTATTACAATTTAAGGTTTATAAAATGCCTTCTTCACATAAACCCTATAGTTGCCAGAATAAGCCTTATGGTCTACTTATAAAGATGAAAATTTTGAAGTTCATGGAGGTATAAAGCAGAGAACTGAGTCCAGGTTTTCTGACTCTAAGTCTGGTACTCTATGCATTATAACATGCAATGTCATTTTGGAATATCTCAATAAGTTGTTACAACAGAAGATCCAAGAAACACAGAGGCTAAATCTCTATGAAATGTTTACCAAGCAAAGAGCAAGTTTTTTCATTGTTTCCCTCTCTTACTGGGCAGCTAGCTAGGGGTGCAGAGGATGGAGTGCTGAGCCTAGTCAGGAAAACTTATCTTCATGAGTTGAAATCCAGCCTTAGATACTTAGTAGCTTTGTGAGCCTGAGCAAGTCACTTAACCCTGTTTGCCTCAATTTCCTCATCTGGAAAATGAACTAGAGAAAGAAATGGCAAAGTATTCTTGTTTCTTTGCCAAGAAAAACCCAAATGGGGTCATTAAGAGTCAGACAGAACTGAACAGCCGCAACAACCCTCTCTTTCAGACATCTATAATCTGACGACCTACAAAGCAATAGAATTGGTAGTCATTGATTGCTAACCCATTAGCTATAGACTTTTTAGTCATAATTCTATTTGTAATGTATGCCTTTAGGACGTTTCACCGTGTCTCAACTGAAAGAAATATCACTCAGCATTTCAAAGGTTTTGCTAGGCTTACAAAGATAAGAATTGTGTTACTAGCCCCAGTAACAGCCCTTTTTATTAGCAGATTACATGATTGACTTCGTGACATTAGCTACCAAATAATTAAGAAAGTGCCTACAGAAATTTATTTAAATTTAATCCCTAATACTATGAAAATATCACTGATGATTTAATTAAAAAATACTCTGCAGCATTTAATTTCTCTTTAAAGATAATTATTTACTTCAAAGTTAAGTAAATACTAGACTCTCTAATATGTTACACTATTGTAATTATTGATTTTTTTTATTTTGCAGGAATTAAATATTCAAAAGAGAAAGTAAAGAAGACAAGATAATATGTTATGACTAAGGATATCTTACACTACTGAAAACTGCATTATTTTTATAATAAAACAAAAATCAAATAAAGCAAGAGGTGAAATGAGGTAAAGTGAATAAATGGAGATAAGAGCTTATTAGAAAACATTGATCCCATAAAGGATGCCAACAAAGGGAAATGTTTTTCTAAGTTAAAAATGCTGAATATAAAAATAGCAAATATATATCTGCTACTTCCAAAGAGAGAGAATGCTTCCTTGTTTGATCATTGAGACATCTAAGAGGAAAATAAAAGCACAGACAATAGACATGGCATACTAAAAAAATTGTGAGTTGAGAGGAAATACTCAATTTAATAAGCATTACTTTATGAAACAGGATACAATAACTTAAATTGTAGCAGCCAGGTTAAAAAAAATAGAATAAAAATATTGAAATAGAAACAGTAATTGGGGTTGAAGAAAAAATCTGGAGAGTCAAAACTGCAATGGACAGTAACTTCAACCAAGTGGAAAAGATGAGGAAAAAATTAAAAGGTTTATCTATAAAGCTATGGAAACTGAGGCTAGACAGCAAAAAATAGTCATGGTACCTAAATCATCTGTGGTTTGTCTATCATAGAGCTTCATAGTAAGTAAACAAAAATAATCTCAATATTCCTTTGTTATTTTTGTTTGTTTATCTTTTATTTATTTTCTTCTTTTTTGCAGGGAGGGGAGGAGGAAGGGCAATTGGGGTTAGGTGACTTGCCCAAGATCACATGTCTAGTAAGTGTTAAGTATCTGAGGTCAGATTTGAACTCAGGTCCTCCTGACTCCAGAGCTGGTGCTCTATTCACTGCACCACCTAGCTGCCCCATTGCCTTTTTTAGAATCAAATTTTATTCATTTATTTTACATCCCTTACAAATCCCAAAAATAATTCTCCCCTTAAGTCACATAAATATCACTGTTTAACCATTATCACCCTTATTGATTTGAAATCATGGCATCTCCCATGAAATAAGATTAAAGTACTTTGTTCCATTCAGATAATTTTACCTAGGGTGATAAAGGTAAAAATGAGTCTTAAATGTTGTGCCAGATTGGCCAAGCCAAATACAGTTTTGCTTGGTTTGCATTACAGGTCTCTGAATGGTCCACATCCTTGGCTAAACAATTAAGCCTACATTTTTATTTAGTATAATAAAGAACAAAAAATGACAACATGAGTTAGAACATTCTGCATACTAACCACTTCATCAAGGAATTTTTTTTAAGTCATATTTCTGCCACTACTATCTGGGTGCCACTAAGCCTTAGCTTCCTCCTCTGTGAAATGGGGACTGCACCATTTGACAAAGTTGTCATAAGGATTAAAGAAAGCTATACAATATATGTTGTGGATAGGCGATGGCCTTGGACACATGAAGGCCTGGTTCAAGTCCATCTTCTGGCAGATACTGGCTGTTTGACCCTGGGCAAGTCTCTCAACTTCTCAGGTCTACATTCAGTTTCTAAGACTAAGTTCCAGAAAAAGGAGCCAATCTGCTTTAGGAAAAGCAATCCTCCCCAGCAGCTACATGCATCTATTATATTACATAGATACAGTTGAAAGGGGAAAAAAATCATGATCATTATAGTTGAGAAAATTAAGGCTAGAGCATTTATTTTATTTAACTAGAATAAAATATGTGAATTGAGAGACAGAGAAGCAAACCCTGGTCTCCAGAGCCTAAATTCAGCACCAAATCTTTTGTTTTCAAGTATCACATCGCCTTTGTGTCTCATATTTCTAAATCTAAAAACACTTTCAAAATTTTTAGTAATGTACTTACATTGTGCTTACATCATGGGAATTTTACTAAATAATGTCAACGTATGCTATTTTTATAATAAAATTTGGCTATCTTGCACACGAAGATTGTGATTTTAGACAGCAGAATTTTCCACATCACAGAATAAACCATTTTTAGGTGCTCAGAGATTTATACTATTTTCTTGTCCTCAATGTTTATTTCATGATTCAACTAAAAGATCCATATTCTAAACTGTTGGGTTTTTGTGTTTTTTTTAAGTCTGAAATTCAGTATTTTCTAATAATAAAATGGCTGTGTTAGTCCTGGGTAAATGTGATGTCTCAAAGTGATCCTTCACTGAAAGAATGAAGGGGAAAGTTAGAAAGAGCTAAAAAGAAATGTTTATACATTCATTAGTTTCTACTCTAAAAATCAAGCAATAATGTGACAAGTGTGAAGTACCTAGGAAAATGACCTTTTCCAAGAGCCAAAGATTTTATTTTACCCTAGCAGTGTAAATAAATAAAATTCCTCAGTGTGACTGTTAAAGCCTGCTGGAAACTTTTTCCAACTTACCTCACATTACTCCTTCCTGTTGCCAGGTGTTATATTGTAGCCAAAGTGAACTGTTTATCAGCTCTTGAAGGCTGTGTCCCATCCCACCACTAGGCTTTCACACAAATAGTTCCCATACCTCAAATGCATTTTGTCTTCACCTATGCATTTCAAAATTTTTATCTTCCTTCAACATTTAGCTCAGGTCTTTTTTTCTCTCTGATACCTTGACCTATTAGTGTTCTTTTCTCAAAAGTCCCTAAGGCTTTTTGTCTTATTTTCCCTTAACTGAATCAAAACAAACTACTTTCATCTGCAAAATAAACTGTTAAGTGCATGCAACGTGTAGAGAAATGAATTGTCCAATATTGTAGATATCTTCACATCCCCCTCATTGTTCTCACCTTTCTTCAAGATTCAGTTCAAGAACCACCTCCTATTTGAAGTCTTTCCTGATACAGCCAAACTGTTATTGTCCTCCATCCAATTACCTTGTATTTATTCTTTTTACATCGACCTGGTCATGAGGGAAAGAAAGTACTGGCTCTATAGGCAGAGGATCTGGCTTCCAATACTGTTTCTGATGCTTTTTCATTGCATGGCTTTGGGAAAGTCAATTAGCTTTCATCTGACTTCTTTCCTCATCTATTTAAAGAGGGGATTAGACTAGATGAGCCCTGAGTTCTCTCAGTTCCAGAGGTAGACTCTCTGCACCTGTTGCCTAGACTGTAAACTGTTTGAGGGCAGAGGTGATTTCATCTTTTGTATCTCTCAGCTTACTGTCTAGCATGGTACTTGACCAAAGTAGGATTTAATGAATGCTTCTTTATTGATAATTCCCATACATTCATTATTCAGTTGATATTCCTTTGCTGTTAACTTCCTTAATATTTGACTTGATTTTTTTTCTCCTTCCACCATCCTTTTTTTTTTGAAAGTCATCTTCATTATATCTACAAGTGTCCAATGAAATATATTCTTCCCAGACATAGGATATCATTGGTTAAGATTTCCAATATCTTAAGTTCTGGTCCATAAATCTAGATTATGTTCTTTAACCCTCTCTTCTTAACCAAGTGCTGTGTTCCCATATCTACTTTTCTGAAGCCCCTCAATTTAATAGCAATAATGAAAAAAATAGCAAACAATAGCTGTATCTCTTGAAGTCTTCAGTTTACTTCCCAGAACAACATCGAGATGGCTTAGCCTTAACATTTGTCCTTCATCCGTCACTATGACTGGGCATTAGTTTATCTTCAGGTCTGTAAAACTGCTATGCAACAGGAAGAAACCTATTCTCCTGGCTGCTAATGTTAGAATGACATATGGTTGTCTTGATGTTCCTCATTGGGGAATTCCTAACCATTATGACTTACTTCTTCTTCTCATGACCAATCCTGGGTAAGTTCCCTCCAGGGAGTATAAATGAATTCTCAGAATCAGTCTATGGAGCAAAGAAAACTGCATTCTTCTTGAAAGACCATAAGATCATGTCTCTGTCTTCTATTGGACAATTCTAGTGTCTGTGGTTCAGTGGCCGTTCCCTTCCTTCTCGGTGGCATGACACACTGATTCACTATCATATTGGGATGAAATGCATTTAACGATGTCTGGGAAGAGCATCTTTCCCTGTAGGATCTAATGAAGAATGTTTTTAAATTTTTTTTAAATGAAAACGGATGGATAGAGAGGAAAGAAAATATCCCATAAGAGCTAACAGTTTAGGTATCATGGAGGCTAGCAGCCTTGAAACAGGAAAAATAAAGAGCAGCCAGTCTAGAATTGTTGAAAGGCACAGGATATAATAGCTAAAAAAGAGAGCTAATGACTTTCACCCTCTGTTATCAACCTCTAATCAATATATAAACTCAGGCACTGCAATGACAATGCTCCATTTTCTGTACAGGTGAACTTCCTTATACTCTAGATACACTGTATTCATCACAAATACCTAAGGACCAGATTTCCCTCTCTGGAGTCAAATATGCTCCTTCACTGGTGTCAATCAATAGAGCATATTGACCCTCTTTAAATAGCTGTGGAATTTGCCTCTTCAAATTCTCTTGCACAGCTGTCTTCTTTTCAATTCATACTTCCTCAGAGCTTAATGTCTTGAACTTCTCCCCACTGCTCTATAATTGTTAAAACTTAAATGCTTAGCTCTCAGTGTTTCTTGCCGCTGACCACTGGCTAACTGCATCTACAAATTTAGCAATGCCACTGGGCTCCAAGGGAGGCTGTGTATACTTTCTGTGTGTGTGTGTGTGTGTGTACATATGTTTGTAAACACAAAGATACAGGTACATGGCTTAGGCAAGGTCATATAGATAGAAAATAACAGGAATTTGGATTCAAATGACAAGAGAAGACCATTTTATTTTTGTCAAGGTCTTTAGTATATGCTTGTAGAATGAATCATATACATATAACAAGATGATAATAATAACAGGCTTCTAGGCATTGAATGCTAGAATAGTTACAAGTATGAAGATATCTTTGCTTGCTTGCATGGTAAAGAGAGGTTGGCCTAGCTTGAGCTGGGCTTTGAGACTTTAAGGAGTGCAAAAGATTCAGACATGTGGCAGGAGGTTGGGGTGGGGCTTTCCAGGTTAATGGAACAGAGTAAACACAAATGCAAAAATTAGACTGTAAGAAGTAGGGAGACTTTTTTTTCCTTGAGAGTGGGAAAAAATATGTTCAAAGTATCATTTTAGGAAGATTACTCTGATGTTGGTGTGTATGATGGATTGGACAGGGGAGAAATTAGAGACAAGGAAATCCATTAGGAGCCTTGGGGTAATTCTAAAATTAGAATGGGAACAATGGTAAAGAAACCATGAGTGTGCTTTCAGCTTTCATATATGTTATCCCATTTTTGACATTATGCATACAGAGCCCTGGGCAGCTAGGTAACACAGTATATAGACTGCCAGCCCCTTACCTTCCTTAGTTCAAATCTGGCCTCACACACTTACTGTGTGACCCTATGCAAGTCCCTTAACCCTGTTTGCCTCAGTTAAGGAAATGGCAAACCTATCGGTACCTTTGCCAAGAAAACTTCAAATGAGGTCATGAAGAGTAACACATGAGTGAAACAACTAAACAACAGCAATAATACAGAAACCTACACTGAATAATACTTGGTTTAACTTCCCTTCAAGGACTTGACTTTATGGGGATCAGGGTAAAGACTAAGGAGGGTATCTGACTTGATGTTAGAAGGAATACATCTGCTATTGCTTTCTAAAAAAAAGTTTAAGTACTGCCAAATTAAATATTTCTCTTTCTTAAGAAAAAATAATTTGTAACGGAATAGTATTGAGAGACATAGAATTGAAAACAATGGAGGGAAAAGGAACAAAACAAGTTATATGTAAACAGTAAAAAATGGATATAATATTTAAGAAAAGAAAAATTCTTATAAAAAGGTATAAATATTTTAACTTCACATGTTCCTCTCCTCAATAAATTCCAAAATAGATTCCATGACTCCAAAGATCCTTGAGAGATGTGAAAAGCATTCAAAGCGGCATCTTACACAAGTGACTCCTGTACCACACATAATCCATACAGTCAGAGCTGCTGGCATCACCACAAGCCAGCCATCTTCAACAGAGTTTGCAGTGTGTCCCAAACAGACATCCATTCTTTCATAATCAAATATACACATCTTTCAGACTCCCTCATGTTTGCTATGATTTGTGTTGCTGCTGTTCGCTTGCATTTTTATTCTTTAAGATACCATTTTTTTTCTTAAATAAGCAGGGTGAATTGAAGCAATCCAGGTGGCTATCATAGATGACTAAGACCCATAGACTATAGAAGCAAGCTGACTTTTTCTCATTTTCTAGATAAAATAGCCTTTGATTTGGCTTTGCCAGTTCTAGAAAATACAAAACAAACATTTATCAGCTACATTATGAATTTCAAGTCAGAGTGCATGCATGAACTCCCGATATTCTATGATACAATGAGAAAGGACCTAGCCTAGTGGAGATGGTTGCTCAAGTAATAATGCGGATGAGGATGATGATGATGATGATGTTCAAACTTTTCTTAGATCATAAACATGACAAGATCAGGGTTGTCAAAGGTCTCACTTGAACATCTTTTAATCAAATTCTAATATTTTCAACAGTATTTGAATAATCGCTTTCTTTACCCACAATGCCCAAGTGCAATTGTAGGTATTGTCATTAGCTTATAAAGTCCTACTTAAGGTCAGAAACAAAATGGTCAGTCACCACTGCAAGGCAAATGGTGAAATGCATAATGTGTATGAAAAGGATGCAGCATATGGTCAACAGCAAAGTACATGTAGGAAAATATTATCAAAGGGATGCATTCTGTATATGGAGTGGATTTGTCATGTAGTGTGATATCCTTTGTGGAGGATGGTTTCCATTACATTAGGTGGAATCCCTACTGTAGACAGACAAGATTATATGAAAACCAGTTGCCCAGTTTGAGAAAATTTTTGTGCCATTGGAGAGATTGATTATTTCTATGGGAATCACAGATTTACTAAAGTATTAAAGAAGAGTTTAATGCTTTGTAAAATTCTCAAAAGTAAAATTTTGAACAAAGTATATAATTTTTAAAATCTAACTTGAAAAAAGTAGAATTATTTATTTGAAAAAAAAGAATACAGTATAGTTCCACTAATATTCCAGGATAACAGGGGTTATTTTTTTAGGACATAGGATATTTCCAAAAATGAGAAAAGAGATTGGTAACAAGGCTTTTGATTGGTCCATTGTATTATACATTTTAATCAGATGTTTGTTCTCCATTTCAAAACCATTTGAAAGGTATCTTTTTTTTAAAAATGTCCATTTTAATCCCTTCATATTATAGATTATGAAAATGAGAACCAGAGAGATACTGTGATTTACTGGGGTCACAGAGCTAGTCAGCAGCAAAACAGAAATTAGAAATAGGTCTCCTGACTCCTAATCTATTATTCTTTCCACTTGTTCTAAATTGCCTCTCTTGACTGATTTTAATCACATATTATTATATCTTAAACATGAAACTATGAGAAAAGGATAAAAGATCTGTGAGATTACTTTCATTTATTCTTTCATTCCTTGGGCATTTAGTACACAAACATACACACAGTTGCAATTCACAAACCACAACACAATACTAGAAGCATTTGCACATAATACATCTTATTTTCTGGCTAATAGAAAGAAGAGGTCAAGTGTAAAGGCCTTCCCCAGTTCCCTTGTGTAGTACCTTCTTTGCACTGGCTAAGAATGCAGAGTTTGTGTTTCTTTTAAATTATCATCAATGTTTTCTCACTAAGATTTAGGAAACATATTAGTAGTCTTCACTGAAGTTCTCTTGCTTGCTCTGCTTACTAATAATGCCCAGGAACTTAATTAGTAAACTAGGGCATGAATGCTAAAGCATAGGTCCTTACTTAGGAACTGCAGTAAAACAAAATATCCACTGGGATATTGCTGTTTCTTGCACTTCTATCAAACACCAAAGCACATCCCCCCCCCCCAAACTCCCTACCTCTTGTGACACTGTCAATGCTGGGTTCAGATTCTGGAGAAAAAGAAATCCTAGTAATATAAACTATTTTTTTAGCACTACCTCTACTTGCACATATAAACAATACTAGACAGAACATTATTCTTTTTTTCCTGCTAAAATACTATTATTCTCAACTCAGAACCCCCAAAAGAATCTAAATATTTAAAGGGGTCACATTGAGTGTAGCTGTTTAATGAACCAGATATTCTTCTGGTACTGGATAATAGCTTGCCTGCAGGGTGCCTTCCTGGTTTCTAAATCCTAGAGTTTAACCTTGAGGCCATTGCAGACCAAGAGTCCTTCCAGAAGGAATATGATGTGAGGAGTTATACCACCTTGTGTAGCTCAGACTCCCTCTGAGGAGGAGATAACTAATCATTCTATGCTTCGGACCCTCCTTCTGTTCCTATGCCTGCCTCGTTGGTCTTGGCTTGACCAAAAGGCTTGCTGCTGATATCTGTAGTTTGCCTTACCACATCTCCCAGGCAGTGTGCTTCTGTAATCTGCAGTTCCGAATTTCTAAGTTACATGCTGACAAGATGTGAAAAGGGGGCTTTAGAACAAATGGTCTTGGCTGATCAATATTTGAATGACTTTAAATCTTTCAAATGACCTTGCCCTAAAAGCTACCTCCATCAGCATTTCAGCTAGAGTGCACTGAATCACAATTATTTCTGAGCTGAAGAAGTATGAAAATTCACTTTTAAATGTGTTTATGGTTTGCTTCTTTTATATCCTTTCAACTTTACTTGAATCAGAATCGTTGTTGTCTCTTCTTTTGACTCTACCCTTCTTAAATCATAGTCTGTTGTTGTTTATTTTTTTTTTTCCTTAAGGAATCCTTAAGGATACCTTAAGGTATCCAGAGACTATTTTGTTAGTTTAACATTCTGTTTGAATGTTCTTGCTATGCCATTGGGAAGAACAATTTCTTCTACATGTGGGCTATGTGTATTTCCTTTGTTGATCAATAACTATACCACGACTAGAGGAGTTAAATTTTCTGTTTTTTTTCCCCCTTTGTTTTCTGTTATATGCAGCCTAGTTGTGATGCTTTCCCCTGAATGAGGGGCTGTCTGGCATGTGGAACCATTGTAAAGTGCTTGAAGTGAAAGCTTAATGCTTCTGACCACTTTCGCTAAATTCAACTTTCATACCATATAAAATCAACCAGATGGAATTAAGGCGTCTGTCTTTGCATAACTGAATAAGAAGTCGGCAAAGTAATTCCTGCTAATCACAGCAAATTAGTCTTGGAACCTACTGACATGGAAAGATTCACACTGGCATCAAGCCTAAGGACTAGTAGTAAATCTTGCATTGTATTTTAGAAAGTGCTTATATTTATATCCATTAGTAGTTTGTGATCTTAAAGAAAGGTTGGTTGCAGTGCTGCAATCTTTCCTGATGATGTGGATGAGACAAAAAATGCCAGCATATAACTGGGGTTCCTAAAATAATTGGGTAATTCCCTTCTTAGAGGCTGGGGTGGGAAGTACAGGTACAGGTAAGGGAAAATAAAAAAAGACTACACCTGACTAACTACAAATGAACAAATGGCCTACATTGATCTCAACAGACGTGAAGGTTCTCCATCACTTCTCTACAGCACACCATTTAGCACATAATTATTGATTACCTTGCATTGATACCTTGTAATTATTTTGTCTATCTTCTATAGTATCCAGACAATTTGGGTACACAGTTGCTGTTTAATATATACTTGATTTAACATGAGCCTTGTAAAAAGCATATAACTCTGTCACATCACAAATAAATAGATTTGTACACCTAATAAAATTTATGTAATGATGCAGAGTAGACCTAACTCAATTTGCTCTTTCAAAAATAAAACATAACCTATGTATCTGGACTTAAAGATGTCTTAAAATTGCAAAATACGCAAAAGCAAATAAATCTCAAGGTAATAAACATCTGAGTGCAAAGGAATAGCCGAAGTATTTGTTTTCATAATACTAAAAAATCCTCTACCTAGATGATAATCCATTGAAATTGCAGAATAGAATCAGACCCTCAAAGTTCACTAGGTTATCTCATTACATATTAATTACATATTTTAAAAAATTACACGACAGCAAAAGAGAATAAAATAACAGTAATTCCTATGAAGAATTCCATTTCCAAACCATTTCACCAGTCATAATTCTCATCTTCCCCTCGTTAGAACCTTGGATTCTACCCCCTTGAACAATCCTGGGCTCTGATAGGTGAGTTTTCTGAGTTTGAGGGGTGGAGAACCTGCAATCTTGAGGCCACATGACCTTCGAGGTCCTTGGGTATGGCCTTTTGACTGGGTCCAAGTTTTACATGACAAATTCTTTTATTAATGGGATTTATTCTGTGAGGCGTGGATTCAGTCAAAGGGTCACACTTGAAGACCTAGGGGACCACATGTGGCTTTGAGGCTGCAGAATCCCCACCCCAAGGCCTTCATTTTACTTTGTTCCCACTTTTTCTCCCATTTTCAGATATGCTTTATGGGTTGGCTTCCATCTACTAGACTATAAGTATCTTCAGAGCAGAGACTCTATTGCTTGCTTGTATTAGTGTCCCAAGTGCACATAGTAAGTGCTTAATAAATACTCTCTGTATATCATCTATCTATCTACTGGCAATTGGTTGACTCAGGTAAAATTGCAGTTGGTCAATTGCCTTTAATTTAAAAAGTAAACCAAAGCTCATATTTTGTGTATATGTTGAATGGACTTCAAAGATTATGTCTAAAAATGACCTCTATTCCTGTGTACACATTTTAAAATTCAAGAACAAACTGTTGTTGTTGTTGTTTCAGAATTTGCCCTCCCTTGAAGATGGGTGAGTCAAATGAATCAAATCATGGAAAAGAAGAAGAAGAAGCAGTGAAATGGCAAGTTGTTCTTCAGCATATTCCTTGAGGACCTCACTAATCCATCTTAACACATATTGCTACCAGTTGGACATCTGTTCTAGAAAAAATTAGAGGGGAGAAGAGAGTTTTAACATTTTTAAAACTAGGCTTATCCTTCAAAAAATGCAGCACATTCAAATGTTTTATGTGTTATCTTGAATGAAATTGAATTTAAAACATTGATGGCATCATCATCAAAATATAATAACATCATCGTGTGTGAAGAGTTCTACTACATATTATATTTTTGTTTTATCTCTTTCCATCAATTGTTAAATAAATGCTTCATTTTAGCTTAGGAGTGTTTGATACTGTAGGATGACCCTCTTACTTCTCTGGGCATTCTCTCTTCTTTTGATTTCAGAGAAAACATACACTCCTGTACCTCTTATTTTTTAACTACTCTTTTTCCATCTCCTCTTTCTATTTTATATCCTTAAGATAGCAGGGGATGAGACAGAGGTAGTATTCCACAAGGTTCTGTCCTTATCTCTCTCTACCCCTTTCTCTAAATATGTTTTTTAAAAAATTCACATAGCTTCATTTATTATTATGTACATAGACATCTTTTAAAACCACATCTAGCCCTGGTTTACTGAACTCTTGACCCAAAGCCCCCATTGCCTACAGAACATTTCTGCATAGTAATGCATTAGGATTTGAAAATCAACATGACCAAAACCATTTCAATAACCTTCCTATCAATCCTGATTGCTTCCTTTTGGCTTAACTATTTCCATCAATGCTAACATCATTCCCTTATTCTCTCAGTTTTGAAACGTTAAATTCCTCCATATTCCCTCATCTCTCATAATCCCAGTACAATCACCCTAGCATTTTTCCTTAGTTACCACCTACCTGGACTGCTACTGTTGCCTCCTAATACCTTCCAACTTTCAATCTATCCTTTTGCTAATCCATACTTAACAAAGCAGCCAGACTACTCATATTTATACACTTAACTGATCACACCATTCTTGTGTCCAAAAATCATCAGTAACTCCTTATTGTCTACTAAAGTTAGAACTCTTCAGCTCAGCATTCAAGGCTATTAACAATGTGGTACCACATTACCTTTTAGTCTTAGATCACAACATTCCTTCCTCTTAACTTTATATTCCAGTCAAGCAACAAAACTCATTGTCCCATTCACACCATACTTGGTCTTCTGGGCACTAATGCTTCTGTTCACTTCCTTACCTGAGTCCTCTGAGGTCACATGCTACTGTTATCTCTGCCTGTTCAATTCCTATCCGTCTTTTAAATCCCAATGAATATATTACTTTTACTGTCTTTCTTTACAGATGTTCCCTATCATCAATGACCATTCTTGCAAACACATACATATAGCCCTCTAAAGTAATCCATTTTCATTTTCACATACACATTAAGACACTGTGGCACAATAGATGATATACAGAGAGTACTGAGCTTGAAGTCTGGGACACCTGTGCTCAAGTATTTCCCATGACTGTAAGGTACTAATCTAGCCCCATGCTTTTGAGTCTGCTTCTACTTCCAAAAGACTACCCTGTTAATTCATAGACATGTGGCGATATTTCTCTTTATGTGTACATATGCATTATTTTCAAAATAATTTTGTGTCATATTCCATACATACTTTAAGTTCATATGAGCTAGGGGATGCAGCTTTTCTATATTTTGTGTTATTACCCACCCTCAGTCTAAATCACTTATCTATCTCAAAAGTATATATTTAATAAATGATTATCGAATGGTGGTATCTTAAAATTTTATGTCTATTTCCAAACTAAAATAAAATTCTCTCAGTATTATATATGTTTAGGGCATCTTATGTGTTGCTGCAAATAGAGCACCGGCCCTGAAGTAGGAAGGGCCTGTGTTCAAATACAACCTCATACCCTTGACACTAGCTGTGTGAACCTGGGCAAGTCACTTAACTCTCACTGTCTTGCCCCCCCCCACTTTTTCCCCCAAAAAAGTATTGTATACATCTATATACACTAACCATCCTTTACCCAATCAGAATTTTGTAGCAGAGGCACAAAAACGAATAATAAGGTAGTATTTTAGAAAATGTTTATGGAAAATAAAGTTTAATACATAATATTTTCATACATTCAAAAGACTTTCTATGCTTTTTATAAAAAAATGAACATCATTATTGGACTTAGATCTGCATTTGTATAGTTCTACATATGTTGCAATTAAGCAACAAAGCTAGCTTGGTATAGAGCCTTAAGTTAAAAGTATTAGGCTTTTTTTTCTAGGTCAAACTCTGCCACTAACTGGCAGTTAAACATTTGAAAAATTACAGTCTATTTCTTCATCTGTAAAACATGGGGGGCTATTGGATTAGATAGATGGAATCTAAGATTCTTCTAACTCTATAGTTCTATGAGACTAGTGGCCCCTATCTATATATTAAACTAGTCATGGTCCAGGTTTGCCTTTTTGCAGCCACTTTGGTGGCTTATAAATCACAGTCCTGCACACTGGCATTATATTGAGCCTGAAAGGTGTGTTCTTCTCTTCAGTAGAATTCAGTTTTGGTCTTATGGACACAGAGGACAAGAAGAAGCATTATTTTAAGTAAGCTGATGGCATCGGCAGTTTACTTAATTTCCTAAAGGAAATAGAAAGTCAGCATCAAGGAGAGAATGCAGCCAAAGAGCTTATTGCAGTGCTGAAAATTTAGTCAGCACATGGAATTGCCTTCATCACACAAATATTAAATTAAATTGACCTATATTTGAACTTTGGACTAGAGACACTGGAGCCAAAACTTAAGCATCTAATCTTTCTTCTTTGGTATGCACCCACTAGCATCTTGCTTCAAAAGTCCAAAGACATTCATTACCTCTCAGCATCTTACTGATTCTCCTGGCTTCTTCTCATCTATAATAGTCACCCTGAGACATGTCTGGTTTATGCTTTTCACTAGAGTTTTTCACAACCACTATTTCCCATCACTTTTTTTGGCTTCTCTACCATCGAAGATCTCTTTGTTTATGGTGGAGGGAGAATAAAGAGGAGAGGATGTATAGGAAACCAACATCACTCCTTTTCTCGAGAACTACATGCTCTGGTACCCCTGAAATTTTGCTCTCATTTGCCTTCTAGTTGGTCAATCTGAGAGAAATAATAATAGTGGCATCTCTCCCCCAGCTCAGATCTTGATTCTACTGCCACATCTCTCATTCCACATTACTCTTTCTATGGTATACTGTCCTATGATATAATTCTTGTCCATTCTGTGCCTATGCCCCTTTGTAGCACTGCCCTCATTGCTGCTAGGATGAATAAACAATACCCTGCCTTTTCTTTAGTTCCTACTTCTGATCGCTTTTCCATTTCAGCATGCTGAATCAATGCATGTACCTCTCTCTTGTCTATTTAGGATGAGTCTTGAGAATATATGTTTTTCTTTTCCTTAATTAGGATCTCTAAAAGTATATGACATAAATCATTATTGACATATTTTCACTTGTCTTCCCCTCCTACCCTTAGTGGTTAGCCAAGGTCATTTATATTAAAATAAAAATTCCTACCTTTTACCCCTCTAAGGAAAAATTGAACTAGCAATCATTGCCAAATATCTATAGCATGAATTAGTTCCAGTAATTCCGGCAGGTAAATACTTGCCCAATAGCAGAAATTCCCTTGCTACAATCTTGGGACACATACATATTGAAAGGATGACTGTCTTAGCTACTGGCATCAAAGAGGAGTGTACATAGTAATTCAGAAAGGCAGCTGCTACTGCATTCTAAAGCAGCATGACAGCATGGAGGTTGTATATAATGTAGGTTTCATGGTTTACTTGGAAATACATCTTTAGTAAAAAATAAAGCTGAAAGGGCATCAACACAATAAGAAAAACAATTAGTAGTTGATAGTGCCCTCTTGAGGAAGTTCTGGAAACCTGAAACCAGGTACCTACCCTTAATTTATTCAAGTATATAAAACCAACACATTTACATTTTCACTATAATCATGCAAATGTTACTTTTCCTAATTTTTACAAAGGCTTGAACTATCAGAGTGGGTGGAGGAGAGGTAAATGCAAAAATTGTTCAGTCTATTCAATTAAACTCTTCTTCCCTAGAAAACTGTTTTTCTCCACATCAAAGTGGTTGTGTATATATATATACATACAGCAAAAATAAATGTTGGGCTTTGATTTCCATCGTTCTGGAGAAGACATTCTATGAATATGATATAAAGAAGATGATTCTGGATACTACTGACAATATAATTTACTAACATGCTTGCAATAGATATTAATTCACATTCCAGGATTACAACAACAATAAAAGTATTATGATAAAAGAGATAAAAGATTAAGAATATTAAACATGCATGTTTTAGTCAACCACTTTCTGCATGATTCAGATGCAATTCTCATTTCTCCTCCTCTTTTTCTTCTGTTCCTCCCTTCTCCAAATGTAATGTCCAGGCTACATATCTAGTTAATGTGAAATTCTTGATTTCTGTTCTTTGGCCTGGAACCTTTGTGTTCCTTGATGTGGTAAGACTGTTCAGCAATCCCCACAAAACACAAGTGAGCTTTGAACACATTCATCCAAATCCCCATCACTTTTAATGCATTGAAATCCAAACATAAATAAAAGCCTTTGAGAGTAGACTGGGAGGAGTACAAAGAGGTCAAAATGGAGTTCAAGTTCTTTCCTGAAGTCAGAAATTCCTTTTAGGAAAATAAAAGGACTCAAAATTAAAGAAACAACAGCAAAACAAATGAAAACTATAAACATCAAATATATTATATTTTGTTTCTTGATATCATTTTAAATCCCATGTCAGCCACCTAGTCCAATTCTCTCTCTCTCTCTCTCTCTCTCTCTCTCTCTCTCTCTCTGTCTGTCTGTGTGTGTGTGTGTGTGTGTGTGTGTTGTTTTATTTTTACAGATGAGATAACTAAGACCCAGAGTCCTCAGGCATCCCAACGGCAGCATTAAGCGAACAATTAGATGGAGACAGACTATGATTAGGATGCCAGGTCTGGCTCTGTTGAACAATCTTTGGCCCCTTATACAGTGTGAAAACTTTTGAGGGTTTTTCCTTCTGTGTGACCAGAGGTCTTCACAGTGTTTACATTGTTGACAATTTGTACTGTGTTGAATCGTATGAATCATAATGATGCTAGAACCATTTTGGGATGATAGAGAATCTTTGTCTGAGACAAAGGCTTTTGCTTCCTGGGTAACAAGAGGGCTTTCCCTGAGAGGCAACATTGTATGTATAATGTAAATAAAATGTTAGACTCAGAATCAGGAGAACCTGACTCCAAATCTTGTCTCTAGGGCATCAATCAACAAACATTTACTAAGTGCCTACTATGTAAGAATGAGGATACAAAAAGAGGTAAAAGACAGACCTTGCCCTCAAGGAGTTTACAATCTGATGAAGAAACTATCAAAACAAATATGTACAAGCAAGCTATATAAATAGGATTTCTATCTATATGATCAATAGGAAAAAATTAACAGAGGGAAGACACTAGACTTAAGAGGAGTTCAGAAAGACTTCCAGTAAAATATGGGATTTTACTTGAGACTTAACAGAAATCAGGGAAGGAAGCAGGTAGAGATGAGGAGGAAAAACATGGGGAAAACCAGAGAAAATGCAAGGAGGTGGGAGAGGAAGTATCTCGTTCAAGGAACAGCAAGGAGGCCAATGTCACTGGGTCAAAGAGTACATGATATGGAGAAATGTACGAGAAAAAAAAAGTAGGAGGGGGCTAGGTTATGAAGGGATTTGAACACCAGACAGAGGATTTCATATCTGATCCTAGAGGTAACAGGGATCCACTGGAGTTTATGGAGTATTGAGGTGGTTTGGACCTGTGTTTTGGAAAAATCACTTTAATGACTGAATGGAGAATGGATTGGAGTGGGGAGAGATTTGAGGCAGGCAGACTTGCTAGCTGGTTATTCTTTGTTTTGTTTTGCTTTCTGGAGAAGGGAAGGTAGAACAATTGGGGTTAAGTGACTTACCCAAGATCATGGCTAGTAAGTGTTAAATGTCTGAGGCTGGATTTGAACTCATGTCCTCCTGACTCCAGGGCCATTGCTCTATTCATTGCACCATCTAGCTACCCACTAGCAGTCTATTCTAATAGTCTAGGTGAGGTGAAAAGGGCTTGTACTACAGTGATAGCAGCATTAGAGGAGAGAAGGGGGCATTAAAATACTTAAGAAATGTTGCAGATGGCAAATCAACTAGCCTTGCCAAGAGATTGAATGTGGAGGGGTAAAAGATAGCGAGAAACTGAGCATAATGTCTATCTAGGCTGTGAGTCTGAGATACTAAGAGAATGGTGACGTCCTTACAGTAATAGGAAAGGAAGGGAGGGGTGTCTTTAGGGGAGAAGATAATAGGTTCTGTTTTGGACATACTAAGTTTAAGATGTCTACTGGTCATCCAGTTGGAGATGTCTGAATGTTGAAGATGTGAGACTGGAAATCAGTAGAGAGTCTGGGGTAGGTTAGGTCAATTTGAGAATCATCAGCATAGAAATGACAATTAAATCCATAGGATCTATGAGATCACCAAGTGAAATAGTATAGAAACAGAAGAAAAGAGGGCCCAGGATAGAACCCTGTAGGATATCTAATGTTAGAGGGTATGATTTATATGAGATTGAGAAAGAACAATCAGATAGGAAGAAAGAAAACCACTAGAAAGTGAAGTCCTGAAAACCTGAAGAGAAGAGAGTATCAAGGAGGAAGGGGTGATTAACAGTGACAAGCCTATAGAGTGGTCAAGGAGAATGAGGACTGAGAAAATGCCACTGGACTGGGTAGCTAAGAGGTCCCTGGTAAATCTGGCAAAAGCAATTTCAGTAGAATGATAAGGTTGGAAAGTGGAAGTGAAATAGTTCTGTGATCAAGGGCAAGGCATATCACTTCTCTGGGTCTTTGCTGGCTCGTCTGTAAAATAGAAATAGCAATGCCTAGAGTATTGACTTCAAAGGAACATTTTGATACTTAAACGGGATAATGTATGCAAATTGCTTGGAAAATTTAAAGTGCTATATAAACATTAGTTGCTATTATTATCATACTTAAGTTTTTTTTTTCGTGATAAGAAGAAAACTATTTCAAACACAGAGTTAGACCATCTAATTCTCTTCTTGAAAAGGTGATTGGGTGGTACTTTATCTTCTTTTTACTACACACTGGTGCCAGAATTTCCCTGCTACCACCCTTTCTCCAATTTTATGCTTTTGTTTCCTCTAACCCATAAAAATCCTAGGCCAGATGCCCAAGGGAGAGAGGAGAAGGATCAGTAAGAGAAAAACTTTGTGAATGAAAACTGTAGCTTTGCAGTCTTACCTGCAAAGAAATATACTTTTGGTAGATGGCAACTATATAATACCTAGAAATGGATGTAGTCCAAGGACCCCTAGAGGAGGGTGCTTTTGAAGAAAAATGTTAAGAGTTGTTTTCCACAGCAAACAATGGCTTCCATGGTGCCTTGATCCATAAAAGTAGCCTTTTACAACTTTTGAGATTCTGTGACATGGCTCTGTAATAAGCAATCAGAAGCCTCAGATCACAACTGCCAATCATATAGCACAATGGAAGATTCCTAAAAGAAACAGTTACAAATGAACTAAAAGGCAAAAGAAGCCAAGCATGTTGGGTATAAGTATGTTACAGTATGTTTCTTATGATAATCTGCATGTAAAAGTGGTATAACTCACATTTTCAACAAGATATATAATTGAAAAAGGAGATATATAGGTCATATTGCAAAAATTGGAGAAAAGAGACAGATATTCTGAGTGATACATTGATTTCTTCAAGGTATTAAAAGAATTGAAGGACATTTAATGTGTGCATGAGTGTGTGTGTGTAAATATATAGCACACATTTAAAATACATACAGTAAACCTGTATGTATATATACATATTTCTATGTGTATATATCCATGTGCACACATACATATACATACATATAGTGGGGCGGGGAAGGTATGCCATCTGTGGATTACTTATGCAAGGACATTGACAAGAAATCCAAAAGATAAAGTGATATTCATAGGATCTTAGCTTTGAAAACAGAAGGGACCTTAGAGACAGTTTAGACCAACTCTTTCATTTTGCAGGAAGGTGAGGCCTCTCAGTGTAAAGGGACAGAAGCAGAACTCAGGAGTGGAGATCAACACCAATGAAAGAAGCATCAATACCAAAGAAATCACAGAAAAACTAGTGCCCTAATGGAGAAGGTAGCATGAGAGATGTGCTTTAAAACTAGGGCTTTTGCAATACAACACGAAGAAAGGAAGACATTCCAGATAAAATCTTGGAGACACCAAAATGGATGATATAATGGCTTTTCTGGAAACCGCTAAAAGGGCATTTGAACTACAACAGAGAATGTATAAAAGGGGAGAAATGTGAACTAAGACTAGAAAGTTACATATCAGAGGAAAGGCAAGACAAGGCAGCACTTATTAAGTGCGTATTGTGTGCCAGGAAAAAGGAGACTGAATAGCATTAGTACTGATTACTATTAATCTTACAGAGTTTTACAAAAGTAAGTGCCTATGGCAACTTTCGCTTAATACTTTGTCTTCTTTTCACCACATACTGGTGCCAGGGTTTCTCTGCTAACACCCCTCCTCCAAGTCTATGCTTTTGTTTCTTCCAAATCACAAAAATCCTAGGCCAGATATCCAAGGGAGAAAGGAGAAGGATCAGAAAGATAAAGATAAGCCAAGAAGAATGATGATTAAATCTTCCCACCCTAAGTCTAAAATAGTCATGACTGAGAGAAGAACATAGGGATGACAAAAATAGGTCATGGCATTACTAACACTAGATACAGATACCTAACCTAAACACCAAGGAGGATTAGTTGTACATGGCCACACATGTCAAATTTATGAGTTGTTAACAGAAAAACAGAATTCAATTTACAGATTTTTTGCTTCACAGACAATCTTTAGGGGGCAAATCACTGGCATAAATCAAGGGATGCCTGTACATAAACTGGTAGTGACTTGATACATTATTGCAGCACTATTAATCAAAACCTCCAGAGACTCTCTATGCCCAATAATATGCCTGTAACATCCATTAATTCAACATGCACACATCAAAGGGAGATTAGATACTTTTGTTTGGAGCCAGGATGTGGTCAGTCTTTATAACAAGAATAACTGACCCTCTCCTGTTATTCTAATTAATCATTTTGTGATTAGCAAGGGGAAATGCTGTCAGGTGGTGTCATCCTCCTGTCTCACCTAATCATCTGAAGGAGGAAAAAAAAAAGATGAAAAAAAGAAAGAGAAACAAATAGCCTCGCCTGTCCTGACAGCATAAGTGATGGTGGTGGGTTTTAAATGAAAGTCAAGTGCAGTATGGCTGTTTACACCTGATTGGCTCATTGGTTCCCCATAATAAGTGTTACTTTGCTGGTATTTGGTTTCAAAAACGAACATAGTCTGGATGTACTTAATTTTTTTTATTAATTTTCTTACTCCCATTGTTGCTGTTTACTCCCATTAGCAAACTACTCTTTTGTAGGTATGAATTCCACAAATGCACAGCCAGTTTCTTCTCTATTTATCTATTATTTATTCATTTATTCATTACTCAGAACTATGTTTCTGTTAAAAGCAGTAAAACATCCAACATTATCATTTTTAAAACAACTAAAATCTCAAGTTGGCATTTCTACATATTCTGAAACATGACTGAGCATACTGATTAGACTTAGAATTGCCTAAATAAATGAGTAACTTTAAGAGAGGGAAGATGACCTGCCTGCCCACAAGACAATAAAAACTGAAGAGATGATTCATTTAAAGGGCTGTGACATTTCTTGAGAGACTATTAGGATATTTTTCCCTTGTACTCTGTGTTTTAAATCTTTGGATTCTACACTGCACAGGCCAGTTTGGGTTACAACACTCCAGAGAGCATAGTTTGATTTTCACTTGTCAAGTTGGAAGCTGCTACCACAATAATTAGCGGTGAAGGGATTTTGACACACTAAACAGGGAGCATGCTCTTTAAATTGTTCCGAAATGAAAATGGAGTGAAGAAAAATAAACACCATGCTAAGATTAAGTTACTCTTGTGCTAAGAAATTATGTGCTCACTCATGAAACCAACAAATATTATCATCAAGTATTCATTAATACCTTACTAGGTTCACACCACTATACCAAGCACTGCAGATCCAAAGACAAAAATATGGCCACAGGAGGCTTCCATTTTAAATACCACCTTATTGGGGGCTAAACTTTTGATGATATACAAAGAACAAAAAACAAAACAAAACATTTCCCTACCCTTAGAGCTTGTAGTTTCATAGAAATTAGAGCAGTGAAGAATCTGAGAGATAATGTAGTACAATCCCTTTGTTTTTAGAGCAGGTAACTGAAGCCCAGAAAAGTGACTTGTCCAAGGTGACAGTGTTAGGGAAATAATTCAAACCCAGAATTTAGCTCTTTATAAGTCCAGCATGCTTTATTTTTATGCTTTCACTGCTTGTCACTATTAGAGGAGGTGAGACATCTATAAATCATATGTACTTAATTACTTTTCAAAATAAATTCTAAACATATGAGATACAAACAAGATGCCGTCTCTCCAAGAGACTCTTGGAGGGATCCCTTACTCCTGGCTGGGAGGCCTAGAGAAAAATACATGGAAAGAGTAATCTAGGTCTAATGAATGATTTGAGCATTGCTGTGGAGGTTAGTAAACCTCAAATATATTTTGAGGAGAAAAGCAGCCAAAAAGATCAGGCAAATAAATTTAAACAATATCAGATAACAGAAATGATTTGGTAATTTCTTTCTATGGAGAGGGAGACAATTCAAAATGAAATAAAAGTCCTAACTTCTACTTAGAATCACTTGGAGCAGAACTTCACACTAAGAATTAAATGAAAGGATAAAAGTAGTTAGATCTTTTGTACTTTGAATGGTATAATGATATGTAGAAAATACATATAATTATCATTAAATTTGACAGAAGTTTTTTTTAACTCATATATGAAAAGACAGAAAGATGTCCCATTGTGGAAAGAAACAAACATATTCCAAATTAAAACGTTACAAAAACATAGAATAAGTGTTTGTGCATCTCTTTTCTTCTGAGAAACTCCTTTCATTAGCTTATTTCTAAGTAAACATTCTAGTCCTAAGTAAGCTTATTTATATTTACTTTTCTTAGTCTCTCCCATTCTTTGTAAATTCACAGAAATGGAGAACATTGATCCTGCATCTTGTTAATTTGGCCATAAAGTGCAGAAGTTTTAGTACAATTATTTCAGATAGACTATTAGATAGTTCTAATATTGGAGAATGACTGAACAAGTGATTAATAGAGAGCTATTAAATAAATTATTGAATGAACAAATCTTGACTTCATTCTGGCTAGGTAGACCAAGTCTAAAGTATAAGAAAAAATTTCCCAGTTTTTGATTTATGATAGATTTGCTCGGCATATCCATGTGAAACCAATTATCATTTATTAAAACTGGTACTTTAAAGGAGAGTAGAATTAAATCCCCGCACATTGTCAAGGTTTTAAAGTGGTCAGTTTTAGGCTGGATGTCAAAAAAAGCTCATTTGGATTTCTTCTCTTCTTTGGCTTCAGGCTAAACAATAAAGTAAGCTCTTAAAAGCTAAAGGTAGACTTGCATGAAATTATGAAAGTGAAGTGAGCAGAGCCAATAGAATGTCATATATGGTAACAGAAATGTTTTTTGAAGAATAATTGTGAAGAATAAAGTTATTTTGAATACTATAAATACTTAAATTAACTACAAAGGACCTATGAAGGAAAATGATATCCACCCCCATAGAAATAATGCATAGAAATACACATAGTATGGTTTTACATATAGTTGCAAATCTGGGTCAAATGGTGACCTTCTGTAATGCAGGGTGGGGAGGGAGGGAGACAATAATTTAAAATATAACAAAAAGAATTAATTTAAAATTTTAAACAGGATATGAATGTGACCCAAAACAAAAAATAATAGATTTTTTTTTTTTTAAAGCTAAAGGTCTTTGCTATGTAGAATCATCACTTTAATTCCTTCAATCACATGCTGACTTGGGGGGGGGGGAAGTATACTATTCATAACAGAAGCACTTTTTGTATATGGATGGGGGGCACAGTAAAGGTTTCACTGCTATTTAACTAGAGTGACACAGATTGTCTCTCATTTATTTTAAATAACTGTGATAACTCCTCAGCATGATATAAGCCCCACTAACAAAAATGACAACAGAATGTAACCACTTGGATTCAAGAGGAGTGACCAAGATGCAGGCCAAGATGATGAGTGCATGGGGCAAAAACACCTTCCATCAATGTTAATCTTTCAGCAGCACAAAGGGCACCAGAGAAACTGGTGAGAAAGAAGAGTAACCTTGGATACAGAGAGTATTCATCTTCCGTCCACTTCTGGATGGAATCATGTATGCCCAATGGTACAATGATATATAGAAAACACATATAATGATTAAATTTAACATGAAAAGTGTTTTTTAAAACTCACATATGAATAAAGCTCATTTGGATTTCTTGTCTTCTTTGACTTCAAGCTAAACAATAAAGTAAGCTCTTAAAAGCTAAAGGTAGACTTGCATGAAATTATTAAAGTGAAGTGAGTAGAACCAAGAGAATATCATATACAGTAACAGCAATGCTGTTCACAGAATAGTTGTGAACAACCCAGTTACTCTGAGTACTATAAATACTCGATTCAACTACTCCAGAGAAAGAGTATAAAAGGAGTATAAAAAGGAGAGTAAAACTGTCTTCTGAAGATATGTTAGCCACAGAGGCAATGTAGAAAGCATGCTGGATTTGGAGTTATTCAAGAGACTTTGATTCAAAGCCTTTTTCACTAGGTTCTGTGACCTCAGGCATTTCATTAGACTTTGACTGGTATACATTTAAAAATTCACCAAAGATTTATTAAGCAACAACTGTATGCAGAATATCATGCTGGTTTGTAAGGGGAATTTAGAGTTGGATGTCATCGCTGAAATCTTGGATCAAACATTCTAATAGAGGAATATGATCTATTGGCAAATATTTCTCAAAAAATTGACAAATAAGAACATAAGAGTGTTGGTATGGTGTAGCGGATGAAGAGTTGGCCTCAATGCCAGGAATAACTGGTTTCAGGACCCACCCCTGATGCATGCAGGCTGTGTGGCCTTGGGCAAGTTGCTTAACTTCTCAGAGTCCCAGGAAATTCTCTTCAACTGCAGCTGCAGAGAAGTTGCTCATCTGCATTACTTTTCCTCCATAGAATTTCCCTGTCCAGTGTAAGGAAAATGCAAACAAAACATCATACTATGTTACCAATTCTCAAGAGGAAAGTGAGTCTTAGCTTCCTCATGTGTATAATATACATCATCATCATAACTCATAGGATTATTATATCAAATGAGATAAAGGAGTGGAGGCACTTTATAACCATAAAGCAATAGATACACACCAATTATCCATCTATTTGTGTGTTTATGCAGAAACATGTATGCATTATGTATACATTACTTGTCAGCTAAACTCTTAGAAAGATGTAAGGGCCCATGTCTAAAGCTGGAGAACACAAAAGGTGACAGTAATTTAATAATACGGAATAGGTTGTCTTGATAAATCATTTTCCCTTTCTATGATTCACTTTCCCCATATATAAAAAGAATGATGGTAAGCAACATCATGGTGTGTAGAGTGAGCTATCTATGGAATCAAGAAGACCAGGGAAGATGGGAAGAAGGGAAGAAAGAAAAAAAGGAGGAAGGGAAGAGGGAAGGAAAGAAAAGAGGAAAAGAGATTTTTTATAATAAATTTTATATCAGTTATCTTCTCTGAAAAGTTGTCATTGGTATTTTGTTGTTTTTGAAGATAAAATCTACTATCATCTCTCTAGTCTAAAATGATAATTTCTTAAATTTCACGTTTAATGAACATAAAAAATAAAAAAAAAACTAGCTATCCTAATACCAACAGAGCTATTGTAGTTAACTCATAAAACAACAATAATAATAGTAAAGCATATAGACAAATGCAAAAAATATTCATAATACCTTTTAGAGTTTCCATCTTGGTATGTTTTAATTCATATCATCAAGCATATAAGCAGGCTTATATTAAATGAAAGGAAATGCATATTATTCCAGATAACATGTTCCTTGCTTGAGAAAAATCACAGTCCTATAGTCCACTTGCAACTCTTACACACATTTGATGAAACCTGCCAAAAAATACTTCTCACTATCACAAACATGCTACAACCCTGCCAAAAATAATTATACATAAGCATTTTGCAATTATTTAAATGCCAGCTGAAGCTTTCAACACTCTCCAAGAACTTGGGGTGGGGGGGGGGGGAAGAGACACAACACTTTGAAATAATGAACTGCCTAACATTTTCCACTATTAAATGATTATCTGATGTCAGATATTTGTTATTTAATTGTACCTTAATGTTATAAAAGCACAATGGTTTCAGGAATCATATTGCAATATAAGACTTTCATAAAAATGTGTCACCTGATTTTAAATATAATACATGATATCAACTATGGTGGGAGGAAGTTTTAGGGAGGGGTAGGTGGAGCTAGTAGATAGAACACTGGGCTTGTAATCAGGAAGATCTACTGTGAGTTCAAATCTGGCCTCAGATACTCACTGTGTGACCCTAAGCAAATCATTCAACCCTGTTTGCCTCAGTTTCCTCATCTGTAAAAATGAACTGGAAAAAAAATAAATCACAAGCCACTCCAGTATCTTTGCCAAGAAAACCTTAAATGGGGTCACAAAGAATCAGACTGAAAAATGACTGAAAAGAGAGAGAAGAACAATTAACATGAACACACCACATAACACTGGGAAACATGGACATTTCCTGAAATCATATACAGTCAATAGTGTAAAAATGAACTAAGTATTCCCTTCCTGGAGAGAGTATATCCTACTACAAACTGTTTGGCTTCCCAAGGTACCATCTCCATTAGACCAACAAAAGTAACCTGAATTCCATTTTTTAATTTGAAAATGGGCTTAAAATCTTAAAAAAAAAAAAGCAATAGAAGCTGTTTGTGCCTCAGTCTTGTGTCAAAAAAGAAGATAAGATCGCCTGCATCACTGGGGAGTAATTAATTAAGGTGTAAGCATTTGAAGACCTGTGGATGAAAGGTAACAGGTGCAAATTACCATTTGAAAGCATGATTCATGTCACCACAACTAACTGCTGACTAGGGAGGCTTAAATCAACCTCATTTGAAGTTCTATTATTTTTTTTTTAATGCTGACAGTGAATCCACACTTTACAGCATAGTACACAGATCAGATATGATCTCTACCCTCTGGACTAACCATTTCAATTTAACAGATGGCATGATTACAAAATTAATGCACTATCAGTAGATACGGAAATGAAGACAGCTTTTATTTTAATTTTTTTACATAAGACTAAAAGTTTAAGAAAAAGATTTCCAGTGAGAGAAACAGAAATACATAAGGCATAGATAATGGCAATTTCTAAATTAAGATCATTGTCTGGATTTAGGGCAAGGGTCTGAATATCTGGGTTTTGGCCTCCCTATATGAACCATTAAGATAAATGTCAAATGCACTAATATAAAGAATTTTGAAGGTGAAATATCTAAATAATTAACTTTACACAAAACTATATAACTGAGGACATCAGAATATGATTATGATCAGAATCATCACACACTAAAGTATACACTAAGAGAAAGTAATGCTCAATGTGCAATAGAAGGAATAGCCAAGATACATGATAAGAAATTAGAAATAGGTAGAAATTCAAGGCAGATAAAATGGTTAGAGTATGAAAAAATATGAAATTGATATCACTCCTCATGTTGAGAGAAAATTAAAAACATTTGAAGATTTTTTAAAGATATGGTTTTCAGTAGAATGAGAATGAAGTGTTAACAGCAATTACTAACTCCAGATGTTTTTCATAATAACAATAATAATGATGATAAATATGAAGGAGGAGGAGCAGAAAAATGATTGCCACCTCTGAATTAATGAGTTATTGAAAGGGATGGGTGTCTTAGAGAAACCAGGGATGAATAAGTTATGACACTGTAGACCCCAAATAACTAAGATGAGGAAGGATTGCATTGCAATAACAAAGAAATCAAGTAAAGATCTGGGAAATGTGTTGGGAGAAAGAATTTCAAGATTCAAAATAATAAATGGAGAATAAAAATGCATAAGCTCAAAAGTATCCTATGATTTCCAACTTGAAAGGTGACAGAGAGAGTAACCATATTATTGATCACTGTAACTGGAAAATTAGCTATAAGGGTCTATTTATAAGTATAGCTCAAGACTTGGACTTTTAAACTTGTTGAGTTTCATATGATACTTATGCATTTAAGTAGAGTTATACCCTTCTTAAGTTAGATGCAGTAGGAGACAATTGGAAATAAGTTGGGTTGGAAGTTGTAAAGCTGAATATCACCTATTCACCTCAAACTGTGAAATGAGATTCTTACAGGGAGAGGAAATAGCAGTGATAAAATAAAGGACAGTACTCAGGAAAAATCAAAACCATGCTTATTGCATTTTGTAAAAGACAGTATCCCAGAAATAAATAGTATGGTGGTGATTTAGAGGAGAGTATAGGGGAATCGGCACTGGGTGAAGAGTTAGTGAAGCTGAGTAAAAATCCTGGCTCTTCTACTATAGGATTTTGAGCAAACTTCATCATCACTCTAGGCTTGGATTTCCCCATTTGTAGAATAAAGACCTTGACAAGATGACAAATTACAAGCTCTCATTATATCATCTTAAGATCCCAAGTTCTATGAGAAAAAGGTAGGAAGGATCTGAAGCTGACGATACCCATGAAGTACAAGTCAAAAAGGTTATGAAGAAAAATATGTTCTACATCTTGCATTTTTATCTCCCAAATCTGACTTACGCAAATCTTGAGTGGAGACTGTAATTGGTGTCACTTTTTGATCTCCATTTATATATTTTTCTTTTCAAAGATATCATACTTTAGAGATGTGGTCTTTTGGGGTGTAGCCGATATTTAGAATATTAGCTTCAAATACTACAAATCAACTGAATGCAACCATTAAATTATGAAGATAGTTTATAACGAGTTAGAACACTTCCTTTAAATATGAGTGAAATCAGAGAAACTTGATAGTGAGATACTAGGGGCAGAAGGCAAGGGCTAATTGGTTGAGAAGCTTTTCCAACTGAAAGTAATAAATGATACTGTGTTGATTTGTGAGTCAAAGTAGTTCAGACTTATAAAGGACATTAGAGGCCATTTAGTCCTGAGGTCAAATCCTCTAAATAACTTCCCTGATGAGCGGATATTTAGGGATTGGAAACTGATCACCTTCATAGTGAATCTCTTCTACTTAAATTATTAGATTTTTTTTTCTTAATGTTGACCTCCAAAATTTTCCTATTCAACTTTCACCAATTACTCTTTGTTATGACATTTAATGCCAAGCAGAAGAAGTCTAATTATTCTTTTTCCATATGCTTTAATACAGCTA
Organism: Petaurus breviceps papuanus; assembly: GCF_028583685.1. Classification (NCBI taxonomy): domain Eukaryota; kingdom Metazoa; phylum Chordata; class Mammalia; order Diprotodontia; family Petauridae; genus Petaurus; species Petaurus breviceps. Next base: position 10,122,235 of record NW_027185698.1, read on the forward strand.
CCTCCTCCCCCATAAACCTTCTCTTCTCCAGGCTAACCATTCCTGATCCTTTCACGTGGTCCCCATATAATACTATTTCAAATTCCTTCACTATACTAGTAGCACTCCTTTGAAGACACTCCAACTTTTCAATGTCCTTCTTAACATATACTTCCCAGAAATGAAGGCTTCAGATGCAGTCTAACCCATTTTGAAAGAAGAAACTATAATCTCCCTTGTGCTATATGCTTTCATTAAATTGTTTGTCAGGTCACTCTGTTGAATCATATTAAGCTTTAAGCATGCTGAAACCCACAGATCTTTTCCCACTAACTTTTATGTAGCTATACCTCTCCAGGTTGAACTGGTATGATTGGGGGTATTTTTTGGTACCTAAGTTTAGGACTTTACATTTATCTACATTTAGTTTCATTTTATTAGATTTGGAGCACCATGCTAGTCTACGGAGATATTTTTGGATATAGTCCCATGATGCACTAGATTACCTTTCCCTCCCCACTTTGTGTCTTTTACAAATTAAAAAAAATATATACTATCAATATCTGCATCCATTAAATAGTTTAAAACCCTGAAGAGAATCCTGAGGCACTGTACCAGAGTCATTCCTTCAAGGTGACATCGAGCTATTTATCACTCTTCTTTGGCCATTCGATGAATACTGATTCCACCTAACCATGGATTTACTTAATAATGCATCAGAGCTAACGTATGTTATATTTATAACAAGACTCTAATCCAGCAATCTAGCAATCTGGTCCAAAAATTTTAGAAAAGTAAATGTGGTTAGTATGTAATCAATTGTTTTAGATAAATTCATAGAGCTCAAAGTGTTCAATGCTTTCCTTCATCCTTTTAATTAAAAGGTCTAAATTTTTGAAAGGAACTGAAGTCAAACTTACTAGCTTATATTTTTTAGAATCTATTTTCTCCTCTCCTTTTGAAAAGTGGGACCATGTTTTATTAGGTTTTTTTTTAATCTACATACATGATATCCCTTTATAAATCTCCTTGATTTAAAAAAAAAAAACACCTCTTCTGGATTGGTAGTCATATCTTCAGAATCTTGGATATATTTGCCCTTGACCTACTGAATTGTAGCAAGGCACTGCCTTATAACCATCTCCCTCAGCTGATATAGATTTCAATACAATATTAAAAATATTTGTCTTCTATCCTTTGCAGAAAATGAGTCTTCTCCTTTCCAAGGGGGAAGAAAAACACCAAGAGCCCAAGAGGAGCTTAAAATGTTTTCTTTCTTTGTCCCCACTATTCCAATCATCTGTACTAACTGGATAAGGGGAGACTGATTAAGTTTACATAGGGAAGGAAAGAAAGCAGGGAAAAGCCAATAACTGAAAATTAGTGTCACGATTAGAGATTTCACAAGGTGGCAAAAGATGATTTTACATTAGTTTTTAAAGGAACAGAAAACATTTAATTATTTATGAGGGAAAAAGCATCTATGCAGGCCATGATAGATATAATAGGGGGGACAAAATGGGGGAGTTATTTTATAAATTTTCATCGATCTTTTTGATAAAGTTAAGGTTACCCTATGATTTTTGTATTCTGAAGGTAGAAGTGAAAGTTTGAGGGAAATGAAGAAATGGCACAGGAATGTTAAGAACAGAATTGTAGGTTTCCAGCAATGTTATTTTATGCCAATATATACCTATATTTCCCTATTTTTTTGAAGTTCTGTCTATTGTTTTAGTAAGGATAAATTACCAAAAGTATTATTTCTACCAGCAAAGTTTTAAGTAACCAAGATGACAGTCTAAGATGCAACTTTCCATCTGTATCAGAATGCAACATAAGAATTAACCTTGAGAAATTCAGTTCCAATATCTCAGATAAAAGTGCATGACTCCATAATAATGTACCTATTTAGTTTACTATTAACTAGATTAAAAAAAAGTTTATATGACTTTTAATTATTCTAAATTTTTTTAAAAAACAAAGCAAATATATGAAATATAGGTTCATAGAATTTAAACATAGTTGTAATTTCCATAGGATTGCCTATAATTCATATTTTCAGAAAGATATTTAAATATATATCATAAATATATTGACTTTTGCAAATATATAGATATATGTTCAATATATCCATATATATGCTTCTTTTGCAGTTTCTTTAACATTTAAAAGTGAAAGGAAAAGTGAGTGAAAATTGACTAATATACATAAATCTTTACATGTGTTAATTTATCAAATTTTAAACACAAAAATTTTAATAGCGATGCTCACCTTCCTATTATTCTGCCTAAGAAATGTATATTTTCAAATGACATCAATTTAAAGCCTGTCAATAAATTTTTTTCCCCATTAACTCTTTACTTCTCTTCTTCACCTCTCCTTCTCTCTCTTCTTATTTCTTTCCATTTCTAGGCCCAGGCCTCAATGGCTGAGCTTATTCACAACTTGATCCTTCTCTGTTCTCCATGGGTGCTCTGACCTTTTTTACTCTATTTCTGACCTGGGTGAGTTTCCCTCTGCTTGGGTAATCCGGTTCTTCCTATCCTCTATCACCCTCCTCATCATATTAATACCAAACTTAGAACTGACATCCAATTCATGTAGCCCATTGACACTCAGAACTCCTGAGCTCCAGAGTTCCATCATCCTCAACTTCCTAAGTACCTGAGATTACAGTCATGCATCACTATATCCAGTTTGCTTTCTTTAACATACATTTCAAAGAAGTACTAAGGGATATGAGCCACAAGAGATCTCCATGTCAGCTATAATTTACCAAAACATTTAATCGCATAATTATATATTGGACATTTAAGGAAGGTGTATCCCATTACACAGAATTCCTTTGATCTTGCTTGATTATTTACCATAACCTGACACATATAGGTACAATTATAAACAAAGAACATGATTATGTATGATATATTCAAGTATTCTTAAATGCAGATTGTAAATTACATACTGAACTATGCTTTTTAGTTAGAGTGTTTTGGGAGGTGACCAACAAAACTAGCTATTCCTGTTCTTTTATTATATACAGCTTTGGTGCAATCAAAATTCTAGCACATAATAACACAGTAACAGTAATTAAATATTTAATGGGGAAATAGTCATACAGGAGATAATGAAAGGCTTAAATAGAATAACAGTAGTTATCTTGAGGAAACAATCATCTGTTATTTGGCAATGGATTTGAAAATGTTGGGAGATAAGAAGGAACCTTTCTTCTTAGTTACTTAAATACTGTTACACTTTCTCTACTCAGTTCTTAATGCCAAGAAGAAGCAATGCATTTGTATCTCATTTATGCTCTTATTTTATCCTACCTGCGGGAAACTTCTTTGTTAGGGGAAGAATTTTTCAAGCAAGGTTCCATTCTGATTCCTCTTTTCTGGAAAATCTATACAATATCTCTCTCTTGGATACCATATTCAGGCCCATGTCTTTCATTGTCACTTCTATGTAAATGACTTAAATTTATGCCTGGAAATATTCTCTATTTTGAGCTTCACATTTCCAAATCTCTGCAACATTAAAAACAATAAATAACCTAAATAGAACTCTTTATCTTTAACCCTTTGGGTCTTTACTTTTTTCCATCTTCTACTTTCAGGATCTTGTGCAATGAGGACGCTGACTTCTTAGAGGATTTGCTTCAGGGAACGACAGGGTCCCAATCTCACTATTATGACATGGTTATGTTATTGCTATACTTGTCTAGAAACAGGCAGTGAGAAGTAATCTCTGTTTAAGCCAGAAAATAAGTACCAATTCTTTCACTTGACAATACTCCTTTTATATATTCATCTTTCTAATATTTATATCCAATAGTTTCTCTTGGCTAGGGCTGGTGGAACACTCTCATGGTAGTTTAAGTACTTTTGCCTCTTGTAATTTTTTTTTGGTGGGGGGCGGGTTGAAGCAATTGAGGTTAAGTGATTTGCTAGGGGCACACAGCCTAGTAAGCTTTGTTTCTGAGATCAAATTTGAACTCAGGTCCTCCTGACTCCATGGCTGGTTCTCAATTCATATTCTATTCTCTATATGCCACCTAGTTTCCTCTGGCTCTTCTAATTTTGCTCATCACAAATACTAGGAATAAAATATAAATTACTAGGCACAGGCCAAATGAGATTTGTATGACCCTGTACCTAAGATAAACTCTTTTCTTTTCCATTTTAAGTCTAGACCATGTTATTAAATAACACTTAAACTATGAGCAATAATTTCTTAGCTTATCTATCTGCCACTGGTATACTCTCCATCTCCAAACTAACAATGATGCTATTCTAATCTTCAAACAAAGTGCCCTCTCTGCCCTGAAATCTTCAATAGCTCCCCTGCTGAGTAGCAGATGAAGTTCAAATTCCTTAGCATGGCATAAAAAACCCAGGATAACATGGCCCCTTTTTTGGATCCACAGTTTATTGCATTTAGGGCCTGGATATGAGGATAGGAGAATGAATAAATGAATATTATTACAAATGTAAAATGCAAACATGATTGCCAATGAGTAAAACTCTTAACCCTCAAACTCCTGGTTTTATCATAGACACAAAAAGATCAAAGAATGATTAATATTCATAAATTTAAATAACGGCAAAAATAAACTCAATTTATACTTTGTTCTCTAAACAGGAAAATAAGTCATTACTTTTGAATTCTGTAATGTACTTGTGGTCTCCTTCAGTTGTAGATAAAGTTCATTACTAAACAAATTAGCTTTTCAATTACTGCCACTAAGCCGTAAGTAATTAGAATTCACTGAAACTTTCAAAGTCATTTTTTAAAAAGTTGTTCTTTTCCAAGTGCCAACCATTTTCAATGGGAAGAAATTATGTTGTTCATTATTTAAAAACAAACAAACTACATATGCCTTGAAATCTGCTTTTAGATGCATAATCGAAGTAGGTCTTGCCACTGGATTACTTGTTTTGTTGTTGGGGTTTTAAGTTTTTGTTTGTTTTTTGCTTTTTTTGTTGTTGTTTTAAAAAAGAAGTAGACCCCAGTTCCAACTTAAATGGTGTGTGAGTTGCCTGCATTCAAATAAAATTAAATTGTGACCAAATTATGCATAAATTTCTGTGTAAAAAAAGGCCAGTATTTGAGCAATTCAGTCTTTAACACCATTTTACTCAAAAAAGATGTGACATATAATATATATGAAAGATTGCAGGTAAACCACAGAAACATCCATAGAAATTGGATAACTAGCACTGGACCCAGAGTCAGGATGACCTGGGATTGAATCTGGGCTCAGGTACTTAGTACCACACCCAGAAATAACTGGCCGTGTAACCTTGACCAAGTTACTTAACCCTGATTGCTTTATAAAAAAAAAAAAGAAAGAAATTGGATAACTGTGTGTTTGTGTATTTAAAATGGAGCCTTTTGAAAGCAACCTTTTTTTGGGCCAAGGGATCTTTGGAAAAGTGTCAGCTTTAGCTTCAAGAAAATGTCCTAGATAGTGGGTATGTCAACCCTCTCTTCCCCGACTTCTCCTAAACCTCTGAATTTGGCAAAGAAAAAAAAAAGAAATTTATGAAGGACAAGTTATTTTAATAATCTCTTTTCTATCCCAGCCAGGAATGTTTGAATGGATTCAAATTTTCAGCTGTGCTAATTACTGCCTATGTGACCATAGCCGAGTCCTTCATCTTCTTTGGGCCATTATTTCCTTATCTGTAAAATGAGGAGATATGAATAGATACTATTTAAAGTCCCATCCAGCTCTAAATATAATACCATATGGTACTACAACTCCACTCTTTCCTATATCTGGTGGTCCAGCATCTCCTTTATTTAGGGACTGACCCTATTTCTTATCTAGAATCAAGATCACATTCTTCATGCAGGACACAGGAAACAATACCTTATAAATGGCTCTTGAAACTGAAAGAGTGGGCAGATAGGGAGTCTCCTGAAAAACCTCCTAAATTGTTAATAATCAACCACCCAAAATACTTTGATCCTAGAATAGAAATAACGTGGAGCCTGGCATAGATTACAGGTGTTGTAGTATTTATATCATAGGATCTTGTTCAGTTGTTTTTCAGTTCTGTCAATTCTTCTTGACCCCATTTGGGGTTTTCTTGGCAAAGATAATAGAGCAGTTTGCCATTTCCTTCTCTAGTTCATTTGATAGATGAAGAAACTGAGGCAAACAGGATTAATTAATGTAAGGGTCACAAGTTACTAAATGTCTGAGGCCACATTTGAACTCAAATCTTCCTAACTTCAGGCACAGGGCTCTACCCACTTCACCACCTAGCTGCCTTATCATATCAAAGTCTTCTAATTTTTTTAACCCCCTGATAAGGGGGTAGTGTATGGATAAACAGTATGAATTCTAATCTTTGTTTCTTCCTCAATGCTTCTCCTTGAATAGCTATTATCACTAGAACAATCTGGGCTAAATGTCCAATCAATAGTTTCATCTTGTTCTTATTTCCACCTTTTTCCTATTGAAGGAAAATATAATTCTCTGACAATTCAGTAGTACAGATAACTAGATTTAACAGTAGATAATATTTCTATGGGCAGAGGGAATGAGAACAGAATGAGTAGTAATGAGAAGAAGTTTTGATTAATGGAGTAGAATTGGGAAGGCTCTGGTCAGATGTCCAGAATCTTTTCAATCAAGTAAGAAAATTAAGTTACCTACTTTAAGTAAGATATCTTTGGGTATCTAGAGGAGACATGAAAATATTCAGAAAAAAATTTGTGAAGAATAAGACAGGGAACATATCAAAGGAAGAATAGAAAGAATGTTGAGCAGCACCGAAATCCTAACATTGATTATATACTAACATTTTGCAGTGGGTATAATTAGGCAGGACCCAGGGAGTAGGAACCAAGAAATTTTTTAAGTGGAACTTATCCAGAAATCTTCACATTTAGAATGCCTAATAATAAGTGGGACAAGGGAAGAAAGGGAACCTAGAGCAGTGCATAGTAGGAAACATTCAAATGCCTGACCATGGCAAACATTAAGTCTAGTATGAGTGGAGAAGTATGAAGGTGGGTAGCAGCTTGAGGAAATGGTATTACACAGTTCTTAGAAATAGGTCAGTTTTAAGAAATAGTGAAGTCAAAAAAGTGACCGTGAATATTGATTGCTGAAGAGGGGTGAGTTGGCCACTGGATTTTTCAACTGGTTAAGCTTTTTTTTCAGTCAGCATATTAGAAGAGTTATCGTTATTAATGTTTTAGTGATGATTGCAATCCAGTGGTTTAGAGAGGACTGTGGATCATGTTCCAAAGTCACTTAGAAAACTAGGTGAATGAACTAGATGTGTGTAGAGAATAGCAACAGAAATGAAAGAAGGTAGTTGTTACAAATGGATTACATGTTCTGGTGTAATAAATCACTTCAATTCACAATTAAACAAAAGTGAAATGATAGGAAATAGCTAAGCTATAAAAGGAAACAATAGCACATCAGACATAAAGCTACTTTTTAAAATCTACACATAGTAATGGAACTTACAAAACAAAATAAAATTATAAAAAAGTAAAGCTACTGATAAGGGGGCGGTCTTGAGTTAAAAGTCAGTTGTTATACAAATGTAAGCTATTGTCATTATAGTTCATTTTTAAGGGACTAAAAGGTGTTTGAACATATCCCTTTGTCAGCACTTGTCCTTTTTTTCTAAGAGATAAGAAAGAAAAGGCTGCATCTCATTAAACCACCTCTGAACATTATTAGCACCTGTGCCAAATTACAACATTTCTGCCACCAATTTAATTAGCCATTCAGAGCCCAAGCAGTCATCAAAGTAAATGAAATCCACAAGAGGCTGTCTTGGTTTGGGATCCTACCACTGGGATATTTAACATGGGTGACACAAGAAATTGTTCAATTTTCTATGCATCTGTTCAGTCTCTGACATCTTCACACTATATGGGAATAAGTCCTGCTCGTTTCTTTCAACAAGAATGGCATCTGACGACTGATAGATTCTTTTCCTTTGCAAATCATTCACTATTAAATTAACCATATGCAATCTTTAAAAACCAGGAATTCAGGATAAGTCAATCCTTCTTTAATACCAAGTGTTATTTATTCTACACATCCAATATCTTTTGACTTATTTATTCCTTCCCCTATAAGGCTATATTTTAATAGGCCTTTCACTTTTTCCCCCAACTAAACTCTAGTGCCCTGTTCTGTATGTAGACCTGTAATGACATGTTAATGTTCTGCTTATCATGGATTCTTATTAAACTTGATGATCAGACTCTTTATATATCAGTCACTCTGTCAGTCAACAAGCATTTAAGTATTTACCACGGGCCAAGCACTGAGCTAAGTGCTAAGAATACAAAGAAAAAGCAAAAAACACTGCCTCTGCCCGCAAGGAGCTCTCATCTGCTCTTTGTGTTGCAACATGTAAATAACCACATAGATGAAAAATAGATAACAAACCATATAAAAAGGAATCTCCTAGAGGAGGGACTAAAAGCAAGGTGGTAGAGGAGGGTGGACCCTGTGCAGGTATCAGTATACGAGCTTCATACAGATTTCATAAGATTTTAGAGTCAGCAGGAATTTCAGGACATCTCCCTTATTTTACCTGCAAGAGAAAACTGAGGCCTCTTAAAGGGGAAGAGATGAGCCTGATTTAACATGAAAAGGTTTTTGTCAGAGACAAAGCACAAATGGATTATACCATGCTGTCCCTCCTTTGTTTTCATATCATCTGGTTGTTACAATAAAGAGTTTAAAAACAGCAGCATATTTCTCCCTGCCTAAAAAGAAAAGAAGGTAGTAGCAAACATAAAACAACTTTCCTTTTAGGATGGAATACTGAGTCTTTTCCTGGTTTAAATTTAGCCCCAAAATATTCTTAAGGGTACTGCCCCTTAGAAATGATATTTCTGAGATGCATATAATGCATTGAAGAAATTTCATTACAGTACTTGATAATGAATCTACCTAATGTTTATTCTCAAATAAATTAATTTCCACAGGAAGTACAACTTTTATTTTTAAATTGAATAAAGTTGAAAACAGCAAAAAAAAAAGTTAAGGAATAAGCAAAACAGATTCTACTAGGTGTTTAAATGGTGCCTGCCACCATAACTACTCTTTTCATTTAAGATGAACATTCGTTAGTGACATTTTTTCTTAGGAAAAAATTATTTTATCATGGTTACTAGTGAGTATTGTATCAAAAGATTCAATAACTCAGAGGGAAAAAACACCTATCAAGGAATTTCCTTGTCATACCACCACCAAACCTATTTATGATAAGGTTCCAAGGAAGAAAGGCCCAGCTGGTATAGGAAAAAGAAAACAAAAGAGAACTAAGGGGAAATGATTTCGAATTTAAAACAGATTTCAGACAGTCAGTCCTTGGAAAGCTCGAGTAAAAAGGGATCCAAGGTTTCAGTATAACTTATCTGGGTGTGTTGGTAAGAATGAAAACTCTCCCCAGCGAACCCAGGGCAGACTATTCTGTTAGGGTGATTGGATAAGACAAATTAAGCAACAACACGATGTTTGAGGATGGGTGTCAAGTTCAATCAGTCAATCAATAAACATTTAAGTGCCTACTATGTGCCAGGTACTGTGCTAAGCACTGGGGATGTAAAAAGAGGCAAGACAGTAGCTGGTCTCAAGGATCTACAATCTAATGAGGAATTTACAATATAATGATGATCATCTAAGCGGCTACAAGGCTATGTCTAAACAGTCAATATCAAATATCAGTGTCAAATAAGAGGCCTTCAAACTCAAAGCCCAGGGCTCTATTTTATATCACCCTCTTCTCACTATAGCTTACTGATTGTGGTTGCTTGTCCATTATATCAAAATGAGAATGATTATGTTTAAATATAAAATACAGAAATTATGTCTTGAAACAGTGATTTAAATGAACCAACATGGAGAATCAAAAATACAATGCCATGTCCACACATCCAAGGTGTGAAGAGACAGTAGAGTAATTAGGAAAATGTTTTCTTTTTTCCCCCTTAAAATAGTTCACTATAAGAAATACATTTTGGGAAAAAGAGGTCACAATTGAAAAGTATAAATTCATGCTAACCCCTGAATCTTTGATCATTAGAATTTCCCAGGAAGAAGAGTAGGTCTGGTAAAGGTGCCCCAATATTCATGTTAAATTACTTGAAACATGTTACTAAGTACAATTCTGTGTGCAATTGTACAGTTACCAGTTATGTAGCATATTACTATCCTAGTTTAATGATGCAGACATTGTTTGTTTACAGATTTACTATAGGATAGTAGGGTCTACATAAAGCAGGATTTTTTTTCCTTTCTTCCAATCTACATTATCTGACAACTTTGGAAAAGTGCCACTGATTTTTAATGAAAAAGATTTCTCTGGAAGATGTCCATTAGTGGGAACCAGGAAGAAGATATATTTTAGATACAAGTCTTGTAAAAAGATAACCAAGTTTGAATGAACAAAGTAGTGAGAAAACTGAAACATGATGGATTTAGAAAAGCTAAAAAATGAATTTAAAGTGTTTTCAAAATGCATTCTGTACAACAGAGAGAAGTAGTTGGGAACACTCAGATTCTATCTCCTTTCTCTCTGTTTTCCTGCTAAACTGGTAGAAAGAGTAATATACACTCTTTGCTTTTACATCTCAACAGTGAATTCTTGACCTTTGAAATCTGACTTCCACATCCATCATTCTATTGAAACATTATTCTCAAGGGTTACTAAATCCAATGTTCTTTTATCCATATCATTTTTGACATTTTTGTAGCTTTTGACCAACAATTCCTTCAGGATTCTCTTGTCTTCCTTGGCTTCCATCAACCTGTACTCTTTTAGATCTCCTTATCTATACAATTTTTCTGTTCTTTGTCAGCTCTTCTTTGATGGAGTCTTCCTTCTCCTATCTCCCATGTGTGGGTATTCCCCAGATAACTATCCTGGGGATTCTTTTCTTTTCCACACTATCTTCTTTGGCTTGTTCATGCACTTCCATAGATTCTATTTCCACATCTTTGTAGATGACTCCCAAATCTATGTATTTAGCCTTATTCTATTTGTCCTAAACCCTAGTCTGAAATATCTCATTGCTAGTTAGGTATCTTCACCTAAATGGTTAACTAAATTAACTCAAATTGAACAAGTTGTCAATACAAATCATCATTTTCATTTCTAAAACTATCCCACCTCCCAATTTTCTTACTTCTATTGATAGTGCCATTCCTCTTCAAGTTATCCAGTCTCAAAAACTCAGTCATTTTTAATTCTTCTCTCTCTTCGACCACTTCCCCCATGTCCAAAGAATTGTTAAATCCTATGGACTCTACCTTTGTAAGTTCTTTAATATGTTTCTTCTCCATGTTGCAACTACCACACTTCAGAACCTTATCACCACTTGCTCCAACAATTATAATAGCTACCTAACTTGTCACCTGTCTAGTCTGCCTATCTCTGTCTCCTCTGCAATCCAACTTTCAAGCAAATGTTAAAATAATCTTTCTAAAAACAGGTCTGACTATGCCATTACCCTATTCAAAAGCTTTCAGCATTTTTTTTACTGTCTATAAAGAGGAAAAGGTACAAATTCCTTAATCTAATAAAGCCCTTCAAAATTTGGGAAAACAACTTTCCAGTCTTATTTTATATTATTTCCCCTTTGAGTATTCTACATTTAAACAAAATAGATTATTAGCTGTTCCCCCAGTCAGCATGCTACCACCTACCATTCTGCATTGACAAAATCCAGCCCCTAATGCCCAGAAGGCAGTCTCATAATTTTGTGTTTCACAGAGAGTTTAAAGCCTTAGCTCAGGAGTTAGTGTTCCCTGGATTTCCCCAACTAAAAATGTTCACCACTCTCATTGCCCATTAGATTTTGGAAGGCATGAACTCCCTACTATAAATATTTTCATCCATAAATAGTAGGTACCTAATGATTATATGTTGTTGCTTTTTTAAAGTTCAACTGAAATAGATTTCAGAAGTCAAATTGAACTTTTCTTTCATCTTCCACCTTTCAGACATCTCCAGTGCTTAGAAAACCCTGAGCTTGAGGTTCTGTTATAACAGCAGTTTTAGTCTACAAAAAATAGCATAACATCAAAATTCCTGGTTAATTGTTAATAAAATATTTAAGCTGAAAACTCTTCAAACGATTATAATCCTCTACAGAATTTGGATTCCTTCCAAGTTTTAATACAACTACATTAAGAAACAAGTCACTATCCTAACACTGTTTGTACACTAATAGTCATTTATTTTATCATTTGATCATTGAAAATTAAGGGAAGAATGTTTCTTAAGATGTTCAATACAAAACTAGTCTTCATGTGAGCCAGTCTCAGAAAATACTATGATAATTTTCATAAACCTTATTCTTCTCCTGGATGTAACTTAAAAAGAACATAATATGGAATCATATATTTCATTATACAGAACAAGATATAGATGAATGCCACACAGTCATAAATGTGATTATAATTTTTTAAAAAGGAAGAATTTTATTAAAATATTCTTTGAATAACTGAGCTTGAAATTAAAAAAAAAACCTTATTTGGATGTAAAATTACTTAGTTGATTTTTTAAAAAATAATTGCACACTGGCCTGATGTCCTCTATTAAGCCCCAAAGAATAAACTTTGTGAAGTAGATCAGAAACTGAAAAATCAATGGTTCTTAACTCTTTAAAAAGTTCTCTCTTTTTGCACAGGAGCAGGGTTTAACCCAACTTTTGTTGTCTACTTTTCACAGAGGAGAACTGTTAGTGCTGCCAAATCTGTAATGTCTCCTTCACTGTTAGGCCTTTGGTCTCCTTTTCTGTTCTAACTCCTCTCCACCTATCTCAAATTTGCAATGCTTCTAATTATCAACCATACCTCATTACATTCTCTAGCCTGAGTTTATTCCCTTGCATGCTTCTTTGGTTAATCTTGCAAAGTTTATCATACTTTTAAAAAAAGAGTATTGCCTCTTCACTGGCTACTGTACTTTAAATCATATTTTTCTAAAATTTTCATTATGTCACTGACTTTTTTATGCATTAGTTAAGAAATCAAAGATTATAGTAATCTAAATACTCAATAGTTCCTCTTTTTACTGTTGTAATTATAGCTGTGTTAATAAATTCTAAAATCAATAATACAAAAAAACAAAACACAGAATTATCTTGGAGTCTAAACACTCCCTGAAAAATGGGGACCCTTATAGCATATTCATAGATGTCCCACTTTTCTTTCCTCTAAAATCTGACTTGGAAAAGTTTTTAGCAAATATTTATTAATAATAGCTAGCATTCACATAGAACTTTAAGGTTTATAAAGTCCTACTTCATATATTAACTCATATTCTCATTTGACTCATTTACTACATATCTACCATATAGTAAGCACAGTCACATTACCTCCTGCCCATGGATTCTGAATGGTGAGCAATCACTTTACCTTTGTCCTGGTTCAGGCCTTCTACCCCAATGTCCTGTAATTCCCATGCCAAATTACCAAGCATGTACCTCATTCCTCTATCAACTCTTTTTCTGAGAATAGAAATAAAGTAAACACAACCATACTGAAGGATGTTTATTGACCTTTCTAGTGCACTTTAATTTTTCTTCAGTAGTGAAACATTTAAGGATATTATTAGTGAATTTACAAATAATAAAAACCTAAACACTATCAATTTTAGGACTGAATTTCCTTTTTAGAGGAGTTGGTACCCTCTTTAACTTTATAAAGTAGTTAATCAGACAAAAAGAATCTTAAATCATGACTCTGTTGTACCAAAAACCTTTGAGTTGGAAAAACATTTAACAAGGAGCAATCATTAAATGTGACTCCTAATAAAAGCTGTTTCAGGGAAAAGCTGCTACTGCATGAAACCAAAAAGCTTATAATTTTTAACCATTAAAGAGTATTAGAAGTTCAGACAAAAAATTAGAGATTATGTCTTGAAATGTAAGATTTTTTTAGCTCATACTTATATCACATAGAGATAAAAATAGGAGGCTTAGTATTTATAATTTAAAGAACATATATAGTATAAGAAGTGAAGCTCTGGACTCTGGGTTGGGTTACCTGGGTTCTATTTCCTGCTCTACTGCTACCTTGAGGTGAGTTTCAGAAAGGTATTTCATCTCTCTTGCCCTCAGTAGCTTCATCTATTTAAAAAAAAAGGTGGATGAGGGGGAAATGGGAGGCTAGGGAATGGCCTTGAAGTAGATGATTTCTAAAGCCCAATACAACTATAAAATTCACTGATTGAATGTAATTTCTGGATATAGAAGAGTCCTCAAAGGCAATAGCTATCCACAGTAAACAAGAAAATAATGATTTTATCCAATTAATTCTTCACTTTATATGATCATATAAACTCTGCTGCTGCTATCAGCTACTTTTAATCTTAGGATGACTCACAAGTGGTTCCATTCAATGGGGAAGGTAGGAAATATCTATTAACTTTAGTGAATTTCTGACCATTCTGTACAATATGTATTTAATTACAAATAGAATCCCTCATGGCCACACAGGAACACTTGGGAAAAATAATTTAAAACTTAGAGGTAATGGAGGCTAGTAATCTGTAGCATGTTCATTAGGAGCCATGGGATCCTGTTCATGTATCTCAAATCTGTGTGTGGTTTTGAAGTCTGACCACTTGCTGCCCATTGGAGTGCAAACAGCTCATTGCTATAAACTTAAATGTGAAATTGAAGTTGGATGCTTCTGTTCTGACCCATAAATTCACACATAGCATACTACCACCTCCAAATTTTAGCCCTCTGTTACAAATCTAACTGTCTCTTTTTCCTATATCTATATAGAGATAGTTGATACATATATATCATGATATATGAATAAAATAATTGTACATTTAACAAGAAAAACATCATATATTTAAGTCATATATAGACATATAGTTGTAACATTCAATTTATGAATAATAATCCAAAACATGGTAAACTTCTGCTTCTTTTTTTCTTAATATCATTCACAGAACTGCCCCTAAAGTATGATTACATATCACTGTTTTTACATACATTAAAAAATGTGGTTCTAAAGATACAAATCTCTCACTGAATTTCAGCATTCAGTGGTTTAAAAAAATGTTGAAATCGACATTCTGTGAGTCTTTCCCCATGAATATGAGCTAGAAATCTGAGTAGTTCCTATGTGAATTTCATGTTGGGAAAGCATACAGACCTGCACTGCTCTAACAAATGACCAGTGTTAATGGCAAACACTAAAACCTGTACTTGGATTACAGTTTTCTTAAACCAATCACAGCCTCTTTGCTGATTTGCTGTCACTACTGCTAACGAATCAACAGTTTTAAAATTATGTCAGTTCAGCTTCTGAATCTCCATTGTACCTCTGTAGGACTTGTTTGAGATATAGCCCTTTGACATAATTACTCTAAATTGGGTGAAAGGCAGGGTGTCATCTGAGGAGTTCTTAAAGGCACTGAAGTTATTGGGTTTTGTAATCACTGTGAGGTCTTTTGAGTGTTGATGATCTAACTATGATTGTGAAGTGACTTTAAGCACTCTGAAATTATTGGGGGAGGGAGGAGATAATGGACAGCAGCCTTGAAGGATCTTCAAAACAAATGCCTATGTACCTCACAGGGAATTGGGAAGGCATTGTGGTGAAAGATTTCTCCCAAAGATTCAGAATCAGTCCAAAGTGAGGTCAGATCTGTTGAGGCTGCCTTCATTGCTTATTTTAATTGTCAATCGGCTTTAACAATAGCTATTCTATCAGTAGTAAAGCTGAAGTGGAGCTGTAGATATAAAATTTGTCTATTGCTTTTAGTTTTCATGGAGAGTACTGAATAATAGGTATCTGTTTATGTGATATTTTGTTTTGGTCTGTGGGTATTGTATCTTGGTGAACACTTTTATCACAGTTACCTGATTTTTTTTAAACAAGGGTTTATTTTTTTAGAATTGGGGTAGAGTGAAGAATGTCTTCTGGTAATCCATCTAAGAACTTTCCAAATTAGATAAACAAACCCACCAGTAAAACACTTTAACCCTGAAAGCTTAGAATTCCTCTTCTTCCTTGCTTCATCCCTCCTCTTAACCCCACCTCCAGGCACATTCACAGTTTTGAAGGTAGGAAGTAATTCTTCGCATATCAACCATGGCAGCCAAATGAACTATATATGAATGAACAGTGGAATTAATAGTGCCTTAATCATGGAGTGCATGACAAGAGAAAGCAAGCAGATAGGGTACAGAATCTAGAGTCTCAATAAATTTCAGTCAATCTTACTATGACACTTTTAAAATCTAAGCAACTTGAATTGAGATTTAGAAAGTTCCAACTGGAAAAATATTATCTCATTTTTATTTGCTTTTTATAAAAATTATGGAGATGTACAGGATTACAAAGCACTTTGGAAGCAATACTGTCATTCAGTTGTGGCCAACTCTGGGATCTCATTTGAGGTTTTCTTGGCATAGATACCGGAGTGGTTTGCCATTTTCTTGTCCAGCTCACTTTACAGATGAGGAAATTGAGGCAAATGGGGTTAATTGACAGCCAGTAAGTGTCTGAAGTCAGATTTGAACTGAGACAGATGAGTCTTCCTGACTCCAGGCCCAGCACTCAATTCACTCTCCCACCTAGCTGCCCCAGCTAGCCTTATTATTTTCATTTTATGTATGAAAATCGATAAGATTCCAGGTTATTAAAGGACTGGTCCAAGATCACACACCTGCAGAGGTCTTGTAAAACTCAGGTGTCCTGACTCTTTACAGTACAGTTTGTTGCCTCTCTCACTAGGGGCATATAGGTTATTGTCTGAGCATACCAAAAGTGTCACACTGATTATTCAAAAGGAAAAAAAAGTGAGATAGCTGGGCACTGAGTCCTAAGATTTATGGTATGTCTGGAATGTGAAAAGTGTTCAGGTGTGTAGGAATAGTGAAATACGAGAAAGGTAATGTCAGAATGCATAAAAGCACAGGGGGATTGTGGTGTGTGCAGGGCCTAATAGAGCAAGTATCATTTTGCATATGGATCTGAGTTAAAAACAATTGTAACATTATCCAGGTTCACTCAATGTTGGTTTCCTATTAGAAATGCTTCCCAAGTCATGTGGGTATGTCTTTTCTTTATTTAATTTCTCTTTAACATAAATGCAAAACACACTATTGATGATATATGAGAATATAGATAATGTTTGAGAACTTTTAGTTTTCATTATCATTTCAAACAATAAGCAGATAACCTATTTCAGCTATTTCACTGAGTTAGTATTTCCAAATTTTTATGGAGTCCCAGACTAACAAAGTTTTAAATATAACATGTAGCACTTTGAGATAGCAAAGCTTAGTAGAGAAATGTGATTTCATTAGGGCAGGGGCAGTTAGGTGGTACAGTATATTAAGAGTGCTAGGCCTGGAGTCAGGAAGAACCGAGTTCAAGCTTGGCTTTTAACATTTACTAGCTGTGTGACCCTGAGCAAGTCACTTAATACTGTTTGCCTGAGTTTCCTCATCTGTAAAGTGAGCTAGAGAAGGAACTGACAAACCACTCCGGTATCTTTGCCAAGAAAACCCCAGTGGTGGTCATGAAGAGTCAGACATGACATAAATGAATGAACAATAACAAATGGGCACTGCAAGGTTAGAAAATCCCTCTATCTTCTGTATCTTACTGAGAGAGTTAATGATTTGCCCACAGTCATTCAGCTTCTATGAATCAGAGGCATTACTTGAAGGGAGTCTTCCTGACCCTAACCCCAGTAGTGCCTCCATTACACCAGAATGTCTCTCAAGTTTTAGAACTACTAAAAAGGCTAATATCTATTTTAGTTCTAATTACCATGAATACAAAATGGTTTTAGGTACTTAGATATCTAAATTTTCAGTGCTACTACTCGATTTGTTTAATCTAACACTTGTAATTTGAAGACTAGACTAGAGAATGTCTTTAATTTGAAGTGATTGGAGAGGAAAGCAACCACATTAACATATAACATTACTAAAATAGTCTGTCTGCATGATGAAACTCTATTATTACCAATATTAAGAAGTGCTAAACCAGTTCCAAGATCTCTAGACATCTTTGGGCATTTTTGGCATTTCAAGAAGTCCTCCTCAATTCTGTTTACTGCTTTAATTTGTATACCCTAAAGATAGACAGAGTTCTTTGTTGTATAACCTATCAATCACAATGGATTGAATGATTTTAAAGAACTCAAAAATTCTTTTCACTTCTGAGATTCTAAAATCATCTCTTTGCTGTTTCATTGTTTGCTTTTTTTTTTTTTAGTATATGAATCTCCCTAACTAAAATCTCCAAAGTTCTTGAATGCTGGCATGTTTTCTTTTAAAAATGTCTTTCATATCAGCCATAGTAAAATTCAATCTGTTCACCAAGTACTCACTAAGTGATTTCTGAAGTCCATTAGCTGATACTGGTCTCTAAAACTTTTTTGATTATGCACCTTTGTAAGTTAGACGTTCATTTATTTGCTATTGTTCAGTCCTTTCAGTCATGTCTAACTCTTCATGAGCTATTTGGGGTTTTCTTAGCAAAGATACTGTAGTGGTTTTTCATTTCATTCTTCAGCTCATTTGACAGATGAGGAAACTGAGGCAAACTGTGTTATGTGACCTGCCCAGGTTCAAATAGCTACTAAGTGTTTCTGAGGTAAGACTTGAACTCAGGACCTAACCTGACCTTAGGCCCATCTATCCCCTATGTCACCTAGATGCCCTATACATACATACATACATATACACACTAACATATGTATGTATATGCACATATATACAATGTTTATTATCTTTAAATTATATACGTGTGCTGCTACTTGGGAGTTTAGTATACTCTGATATTTGGCTTAAAGGCTGTCACGGTCCTCTTCAACCTCAGATAAAAGAAATAACTTACAAGACACTTTGGTCCAAATGTAATTACCACATCATGATTATAGGTGTCAAATCATGATACACATCTTTTAGCCTCATCCACAAATTTATATATAGGTTTGGTTTATAAATTTCCATTTTTCCTGCTGCTAATCGTTTTTCCCTACAAGTTAACTGGAAGGCATTGTGTTTTAATATTTTTAAGAAATGGCATCAAAACTTTCTAACTCTTCATTTGGAAATTTTTAATATAGATTAGAACATTCTGTTTACAAGTTTTTAATATATGCAGATGAGAGAGTTTTTATAGGTGATACATTTATATCATGTTTGGTAACAAAATCACATAATGATGAAAACATTTCCAAACATCTGTTTATAAAATGCTTTTTCTATATTTGATAAAGAATTTCTTCATAGAATAAGTTATTTTGTTTGTTTTGTAGCATTTACTTCTAAGGGATGTCTCTGAGTGGAAGACAGAGCAAAGGGATATACTTGTATTGAGAAATGTTGACAATACAAATAGAATATATCAATAATTTGTTTTAAAAGAAAAGTAGTTATTTTTTACTTATTGTTGTTAAAGTATCACCTTTAACTCAAAGAATCAGATTAAATGCATGTGTGTTCTTTTTAAAGTATCTAATAGGTGGCATAATTAACACTGATAGACACTTATCACAGAAAAAGTGATATTAAACTCTTTTCTTTTTGTAGAAGAAAAATGTACTATTCATCTTCAAGTTAAATAACTCTTTTAAGTACTTTGCCACAAGAAAACCTGTGGACCTCTCTGTGGTTCAAAAGATTTTATTGGTCATTCACCATTTAATTACATTTTAATTAATTAATAATTAATTAATTAAAGACCAACTTCTGCTTGCACAGTGATTACATGCTAGAGTGAGTTACTAAGCATTTCACTTAAAAATATTTGTGTGGGAAAGGACAGACTTGTAAATAAGTATTATTAATAAATTGCTCAATTAATTTGATAAATGTAGCTCATTAAGGACCCTAATTTCAATATTGAAAATTATTCCCCTCCCACCAAAAGCAAAACCCCTGTAGACAATGCATTTATCCACTGGACCCTGTTCCTCAGCATAGCATCCGTGGTGACCTTGGGGTAGGGAGTATTTATCCTGTAGGTATATGGAATACTTTTCCTAATGGAGCTTGAGAATTACAGAGGTCCTGCACATAGCTGGGAATTCTGGTAATCATTTAAAGTAGAAACAGCAAGGAACACCTGGTACAGAAGGGGAGAGGTGTATAGTTTATACCACACTTAAGGCCAGCAACAGGACAGGTAGATGTGTGTGTGTGTGTGTGTGTGTGTGTGTGTAAACACTGGGTAATAACTGGTGAAAGCAGTTGGTAGAGGGGAATTTTCTATTTGAGATATATCCTGTAACTGACTATCCTGTATAGGATGGAACATGACCCATATTCTGAATCAATATCCCCATATCCTTAAGAATCATTTCACATACCCCAGTTAGGAGTCCCATTTCTATTGAAGTCCCAAACACCGTAGGTGGAATCTTGCCTCAGACACTGACTACCTACGTGACCTGAGGAAAGTCACTTTAACTTCTTTAAGACTCATTTTCTTTATCTTTAAAAAAAGAATAAGACCTTCAAGGTTATTGTGAGGATCAAATGTGATAATACATGTAAAATGTTTGGTAAACTTTTAAAGCATGGTATAAATATGAAGGGAGGAATAGGAAAGTTAATGAGGATGACAATAGCTTAATAATGCTTTTTCTTAAAGTTAATCAACTCAGCAAACTGTTGTCTACTCATGTCATGTAACTTCATCATTTAGAACATTGCATGGAAATGAAACACTTTTCATCATATGTGGTCAACAAAGTCTCAATCTTAACCCAAATGTTAATCCAAACTTTATACCAAAAGTTTTGTTTGACTCAACAGAATATTTTGGGCATAATTTTGGATGCAATCATCTAGGTTATTTCCTTCATTTCCCTTTTTACTTTAAATGACTAGCTACAAACCTAAATGTAATTAAAGAAAAATTTTCAAAAACGTCTTCTACTTCATAACCAAAAATGAAAGTTCTCATTCCCTGATGTGCCTATTAAATAAAAACTGATATTCTGATATACAAATCAGCCTCAATTTATTATTCATTTTGAAAGTTTTCCATTAATACAACTTATTAAAATTCCCCTATTTCAAAAGTAAATTCTTAGCCTTTTTTAAGTTATATTGTGTTGTTTTTTTTCAAAAAGGAATCTAACTCAAAGTATTATATGTATAAAGGAGTTTTCACTCCTCAATTCATTCTTATAACCCAATATTCCTGGATATGGAGATATTACATTACTTATTAAAGCCAGAGTAATGAGTCACACTGGGACTCAGATATGGTGTATGTGTATGTGTATATTATATATGTATATGTTTATACATGTATACATATATATTAACTTGAGATTTTAAAAGAAATTGTAAGCATTGCCTATTAAAAGAATTAGGTTTAAAACACATAGACACTTAGAAAACATCTTATTATACTTTTAAAATAAGTGGCTAGGTTTGGTGGATCAGAATCCTGGACCTGAGTATTTTAATTGTTTATAACATAATGGCTTATGTTGCACCTGCCACCACATTCTCAACCCATTCTTTTGCTAGAAGCTTGAATATCCTGGTAACCTTGCAATACAAGCAAGGATTACAAATAAATGAATGTGCATGTGATTACAATTAATAGAACAGAACTTCACTGACAACTGCTTTTTCGTGTAGATGTGTTCTATCACTCATTACAGTTTCCAAAGACATTTTTGTATAAATATTTACTGTTTCCATGAATTAGGAAAGGTATTATATGGGCCCCTTCTTGATATTGTCATCTATATGCTGGATAGGGATGTCCTAACTTATTATGACAATAAAATGAATAAAACATCCCAGATATCATCACCCCAGTCTTTGCACTATAGCTTGTGTGAAGTTGCACTATACAACTAACCTAGACTGGATGTTTCATTATGTAGTGCAGACTAGAATGCAGAGTCGCCAGACATTATTTATTTGCACAATAAAGCAACTAATACTTTGCTCAGTTTATGCATTCTGATTTCTTGACAGCAGAAGACAGGGGCAAGAGGTGGAAGGCCTTACTTTTATGAAGAGAGGATATAAAAACTGAACAAATCACGAACTTCTTTCTCATTTGCAAGTCAGGGCAACAATCTACATATATTCAGGCATATGAAAGATGGAAAAGAAGCTCATTTATATCATGGCAAGCAGGTTTTTCCAGAAGAAGAAGAAGAAAAAAGAAACTCTCCAACTGAAAATGTATTTCTGACATCTGATGGACAACCTTCCTCTGGTACCATTTGAGCAAATTATCTCTCTCCTTCCCCAAAGAAAGCATTTTGCATTACAATTTTTATAGCTTTCTGTATATCATTAGGAAATCACAGAATTAAATTTGCTCTCACTTAGGATTTTTTTAGGCAGAAAATCTTCTTGTTAGAGATAAAAATCAGCATTGAATGGCAGAAGAAATGTGATGCTTCTCCAACTGACTGAACTGAAACTCTTTCTCCCCCTATTGAATACCTGCTGGGTTAAAGACAAGTCTTTTACAATACAAAAGCTCATAGAAATGACTCCTTTTAAAATACTTTAAGTTATTAGCTTTTGGGTGTAGAAAAGAGCTTCATCTAACATTCAGAATAACAGCCAAATAAATGTCATTACCAAGTGTCTCACTTGTGTTTCTAATTCTCCAGTAAAATACGCATACACTGATTTCAATCTTTAATAGCAGCATTCCAAGCATTCTTTGTAGCATTGCTTTTTAGCTCCATTTGTTCTTTTAGCTAAAATTTCATCACATAATTTAAAGAGGCCACTGCCTACTTTCATGCAACGATGATTCTGCATAAGCTTAACATTTTTATTATTTTTGTACTGTAATGAATACTACAGAATTATTTTTTTTAATTTACTATCCTCCCAAATAATAAAATGCACAAATAGCATTATTTCATGTCTTTAAAAATGAGTTTTGTTATATATCTTGCTCTAACAAGGTATTAACTCATTCCTGGAATAATTAGCTACAAAATATAGCCTAAACCAGAAATCCAGATGGGAAGATAAGAAAGAATTTTTTAACCTATGAGAGGTTACAATATAAATGCCAGTGGAACACAATGAAATTTTATGTGACACGAACCTTGTGTGTGTTTAAATAATCTTATGTCCTCTACTAGTGAATTACAAAATGGCAAAAATCATTCATTCTATTTTCCTGGACAGGTTTTTTTCTTGCAACAGGACTCGGACACTGTAAAACTTATAATAAACATCTGAATTACCTGTAAGGCATTAATGAAATGAACTAGGTATGTACAATTTTAATTAACTATGTTTCAGAAGACATTTTTTAAATATATTCACGAAACATACCAAAGTGCTTCTTTATATCTATAGTTATTTTCTACTGTACTGTCCCTTCTTTTCTGCCATAAATTTCCCAGGAGAGGTAAGATAAGAAATGAGCTAAGAGCCACTAGAAACCATGTTTCCCTTCTCCCCCCCCCCAAAAAAAATGGTAACCTTTTCTACAAGCCTGAGGACTATCCTTAAATAATGGTTGCTTTCCTAGAGACATCCAGTTTGCAGAGATGCATTATAGATGTCAGTGGTCAGAAACATAATTGAAGTATCTCTATCTGATAAAATATAGACTCTACATTTCTGCATTATCTTAAATGGCTGTTATCCAATTCAACATAGCTATGATAAAATGATATATATTTAAGAACCTATCACTCAATAGCATCCAAGGTGCCAGTACTCACTATACTTATCAGAGTTACCCAGAAATAATGGATTTCACCATAGATAGGCTTTTTGGTTTTGAGTTCTAAGAAGATGGGGGTGAGGAGAAGAAGGAGAGAGAAGAGAAAGGGGAGAGTGGGGAGGAGGAAAAGAAAAAGAATGAACAAAAGAGAGAGTCAGAGAGAAAAAGAGGGAGACAGACAGACGGACAATGCCAGGGAAACCAGAAGGCAGAGGTAAATAAGAACATTCCAGGCAATTAAATACCAAATGGAGATTTTTATATTGGACACTGGAAGTAATGTTTGAGATTGTTGAGGCTTAGCATGCTCAGACTTGCACTTAAGGAAGATCATGTTGGCTGCTGAGTGGATGATAGATGGTAGTTCCAGGAGATTCATTCATTAATTCTTAAAAGAAACTGTTCTGCTTTTCTAGATACCTTACAAAGTTCCTTCTTCTTGCAAAGATGAATGAGTCAAGAAAATGACATTTCTCTCTAGAATAGGCAAAATAAGAAGCTTAGTTGGAGCACCATGCTGGTCAAATTTTAACATGGCTCTCAGTTTGATTTAAAAATGTTATTCTTGGTCTTCTTTATTCATGCTCTCAGAGAAAGGATTTGTTGTTTACATGTTGATTTTTTTTAAACTAAAGGGTGTTTTGCTTTTAATAGGCTTCATAGTGCTAATTCCTTACAACTCCACCAGAATGCTTGCAGAGTCTATATGATATGTTCAAGTTACTAACTACATAGGCATGTTATTAAAATAATTCACCAAAAAGTAGGGTATTGTAAGGAAAAAATCTCCCTTTGGGCTAATTAGAACATCAGAAGATCACGGGGAAGAGAGAACTGGATTAATTTGTATATGCTAACCAGATTTTTAGTAGCTTAGTAAATAAATACAAATTACCCTTATATTAGTGGTTAATAATATAATATGATAGTAGTATAAATTAAAATAGTTTAAGAATACATTAACCACTTGATTATTTTTATAAGCAAAAGTAGATCATAAGTATTTGAATCACTTTGACTCATTTGGAATGTGGCAGCAATGTAATATGTAAAATGGAAAGGTAAATGGAGAAAAACAGTAAATTAAATTTTATTATTCTTTGATCATTTCAAACAGTGCAAATAAAGTACCAACTATTCCTCTAGGGGTTATTACCTCATCATTTTTTTTTCCTCCTCCAGAATGCTGTAATCATGCTGATTTAACATATGGGAAGTTAAGGCCATATCTTTAATTAGAAAGAAAGGGCACTGTTAAAAGTGTCTCTTCTTAAGTCCTAACTAAAGGCACTGTTTTTCTTAGTTACTTAGAGTTCTGGAAATGAGCCAAAATACCCCAACTCAACTATCCATCTTGAAATTAGCAACCAGACTGAGTTCCAAGAATAGGTCCATAATTCAAGTGACATGCTGAATGAAAAAGCAATTCAATATGCTTTCTTCTGAGAATAAGACTTTTATATATACATGTATATATACAATTTTAATGTGTGGCATAATATTACCAACCATTTTCCTGGTTAATTTCTTAGGTACACATCTATTTCTACATATCCCTCACCCTTTTCCCCAGCGAGCGCGCGCGCGCACACACACACGTGACTTAGATGCTCTTTGCAATAGCATACTATTTGCCACTCAACTTGTCTCATTATGACCCTCCTTACAGTCAGACTGAAAAGACTGAGAAGGGGAGGCCAGGTAGCACAGCGAGTAAGAGCACTAGCTCCAGTGTCTGGATGACCTGGAGATCGAATCCCGGGCTCAGACACTCAGCACCACACCCAGAAATAACTGGCCATGTAACCTTGAGCAAGTTACTTAACCCCGATTGCTTAAAAAAAAAAAAAAAAAGACTGAGAAGAGAATAAAGACATAGAATGATATCAAGCTTGATTTTCTTTGGTGACCCAGAAAAGGAGGGAAAATTTTGCTTAGATAAAGGGGGAAACAGTTTCCCAATTACTAGCAGGTTTAATGTCAGAGAAGGATCTTACTACAATGTTACATTTTAGTATGGAGGTAACCAGGGTTACTTCCAGGGTACTCAAAGGCCAGGCCAGCACAGTATGTTCCAAGTTCTTACAGTTACTATGAAACTACAAGGGTCCTTTAAGACCACCTGCTATTTAGAGCAGCAACATTGTTATCTGCACCAGTTGGAAAATGTATCACCTTGATTGAACAACAGATCTTTGAGCACTAAAGTGTAAATCAGCATATAACTCAGTCATATCTGATTATAGCCCCTTCATGTTAGTTTTGACACCACACATTGGTGTTAATACCAAGATCTTTAGACTAGCTCTGACATCCTGAGACTGAGTAGAAATGAACCTCTAGGACCTGGTCACGGAGGAATTCTTCAACAACTGTCTTTTCATTGCTCTTAGAAACATGACTTAATGGGAGCAGTAACAACGACAACAACAACATGGTGGAGCATTTTATAGTACTTTAAAGTTTGTAACACATTTTATAAAAAATATATGATTCTATCCTCACAACAACCCTGGGAGGTAGGGAGCAAGAGACTTGAGTAAGGAGACACAGGTAATGTCTAAGACAAATTTAAACTCAGTACTTTCTAACTCCAGGCCAAGTACTACACCACCTAGCTGTAACAATAAGATCAAGCTATGTTCAAAAATATCTCTCCCACCTATCCTATTGATACTGAACAAGTGGAGAATCATATCTTTGGTTTGGGCCAAATAGGAGCTATTAAAAATTAACTTACCATTAATTAATATAACACTTTAAAATGAGATATAACCCATCTACAATATTGAAATCCATATCTTTGCAAGAATTTACAGATATTTACATACTTTCATTTTTATATTATATGTAGTAATTTTATAAGATTTTGTATAATATATATAAACTATAAAAGCAAAGACGATAGAAAGTGGAGGACTAGGTATGTAAAACAAATCTTAGGTTTTTGATATTTTCTCTAGTTTTCATCATGATCAAGCTTCCCCAAAAGGCTAAGGATTAGTTGACGGGATAGACACTTCCTTCCTACTATTAGATATTCTGTCCAATACGAAATAAATATGATCTGGAAAGGGCAAGAGAGAGTAAAGTGTTAGAGAGTATTTAAAGGGGACATAGGGAAACTTTACTTCGTGGCATTTCCTGGATATTCCTAAGTGAATTAGCTAAATATCCATTTCTTAGCTCTGTAGTTTTAGAAATGGAAATTATATCTATGTACAGTCCTGGGGTGGGATGGAGAAGTATTCATTTGATTACAGGGTCAAACTTTCTTCTAACATTCTATATAATTATATTGATTTAACATTTGGAGAATTAAGAAATGAAAAAGAAATAAGTTGCAGCTAGATTACAGTTAAAAATATCTTTTATAAACTGCTCATGCAAGACATTTATCTAGTTTTGCACAAGCCCTTGAATAAGGTTATTTTAAGTCACATGACTGTTTAGTTTACAACCTTATTTTGACTGCAGCATTTCTTGAATAAAATGTCACTTTGATTTCTTCTGAAAGTGAAATGAAAAGGGAAAGGAGAAAAGAAACCACAAGAAAGGCAAATGAATTAGACCCCCAGGAAGTCTGGACACAACAGTGTCTGCTTAGAGCCTTTTTATGTTTGGAGCTCTTTGTCATTCTCAAGTCTCCTAACTTGAAATGGAGAGCCTCTTACAGAAGGAGGGTGGAGCATCCAGCTAGGAAGGATTATTTAGTACTCTTTCAAGTACAGTTTTCAAAATCATGGCAACTTCAGAACTTCAATGAGGATTTCTTCATCTCTTAGCATATTTTTCTTGGTATATTAAAGGCTACAATAAGCATGAAGTTTATATGACAAAGCATTTTTTTTAATTTTGCAAGAATGAGAATGAGCTGGGATCTGCAATTTTAGCTACAAATGTATTGTGGTTCCTTGTTCTCTTGTTGTCTTTGTTTAGTTGTTTTTTCAGTTGTGTCTGACTGACGACCTCTTTGGGGGTTTTCTTGATGTTTTCTTGATTTACTGGAGTGCTTTGGCATTTCCTTCTTCATCTCATTTTAGAGAGGAAGAAACTGAGTCAAACAGGGTTAAATGCCCAGGGTCACACAAATAAGTTGGAGACCAGATTTGAACACAGGAACACAGGAAAAGGAATCTTCCTGACTATGAGTCAGGCAGTCTATTCACTATTCCATGTACCAAATACCCCTGCTATTGCTAATACTTCATTCCCCAATTTGTACATATGATTCAGAAAACTTACTAAAATATTCACCTTTAGACCAAGGTCAATAACAATAACAAAAAACAGCAGTCTTCTTTCACTTCCCTTTCATATGAAAAGGCAGCCCCTCACCTTGCCAAGACCAATTCATCTATATAAGTAAATTGCACATTCCTTCCTTTCTGCTCTGTCAGATTGCTTCCTGTCCCATCATCCCCACTTGCTGCCTAATTTTAAATTTCTTTTTGTCTACGAGTGCTTGCTACCCTGCAGCCTACAAACAATCTCAGGTTTCATCCGATTCTCAAAAAAACACTCACTCGATTGTCCATCTCCACTTTAGTACAGTCATATCCCTCCTGCTGTCTATAACACTTCATTACTGCTCTCTTAACTCTCTGTAGCCTGGCTTTCTAACATCATTAAATTGAAACAAATCTTTTAAAAGGTAGAACAAATTACGTCTTTACTTGATAAATTTACTGGCCTTTCTCCATCCTCATCCTTTTTGATCTCTCTGCAGTCTTTGACATTATCAATCACCCTCTCTTCTCTGTAGGTTTTCATGACACTGTTTTCTCCTGGTTTTTCTTCAATCTGATCAACTATTGTTTCTTAATCATTCAGGTCTTACCTGCTAACAAGGGGTATGTCCAATGACTCTGTCCTAAGCCTTCTTTAACTGTCCCTCTGTACTATTTTGTTTTGGAGATCTCATCAGCTCCCATGGATTCAACCATCATTTCTATGTAGATGATTCTCAGCTCTATTTGTCCAGTAATAACTGCTTTCTCTTGCATCTCCAACTGCCTATTGTATATCTTGAACCAGAAGTACTGTTGACGCCTCACACGCATGTCCAGAAGTTATCTCATTATATTACCTTCACAAACTCTCTTCTTTTCCAAACTTTCCAATTACTCTCAAGAACACTACCATATTCCCAGCAACCCAAGCTCTCAGCCTAGTTGTCAAGCTTGATTTCCTCACTTTTTTTACCCACCACAATCAATTAGTTGCCGATTCCTGTCAATTCCACCTTCATAACACTTCTTGTATATACTCCCTTTCTTCTCTGGGACCACCAGCTCTTTGGTGAAGGTCCTCATCACCTGATGCCTGCATGATTGCAATAGCCTTCTGGTCATTCTCCTTGAATTGTCTCTCTTTATTCTAGTTAATTCCCCATTCTGCTATCAAACTGATCTTCTGAAGTGTAATTCTGACCATGTTAGCCCTTGGATTCAATCAATTCCAGCGACTCACTATTAACTTTCAGGATCAAATGTAAAGCTGTTTGTTTGGCTTTTAAAGGGCTTCATAACCTGGTATCTTTCTACCTTTTCTGTTTTACTACACTTTACTCCCTTCCATAGACTCTGAAATCCAGTGGCACTGGACACCTTGTTTTTTCTTGGATAAGATAGGCAGGAAAGCCAACAGAGAAAATTTAAACAGTAAAGCCCACCAAGTATTTTGTACTGCTGAGTGGTGTGAGGTCCAAAACTACTGAGATTAATTTAATTTTAATAAAAATAATTTAATATTTTAGTACCTTTCAATCACATATCACGAAATATATTTTTTTTTGCTCTACTATAAATTAAAGTACATTGTATAAAAATATTAGCTTTATGGCTCCTACACATGAATTACCCTCCTGACCTGTTCTACCTATTGTAACCCTATATATTTTGCAAGGTTCAGACAAAATCCAACTCTTCTATTCAACTTACTCTGATCATCCCACAAAGTAGTAATATCTCATTTATAGTATAATAAGCCCATGCATATAATAACTATTTATATACATACACACATATATATATATACACACATACATTCTAATTTATATTATGCAATGCATCCCAAAAGTTCTACTGCATTTCAAAACTTAAAGCTGCATCCAAGACTTTTTAAATACTCTATCTGTGTGCACATAGGATCATGAGAATTAGAGCCAGAAGGGACTTGGGGATCATCTCACCTAACTTTTCATTTTACGGATGAGGAAGTAAGTGAGATGTATGGAAGGTAACTAACTTGGTGAAGACACACAAATAGAATGTGTCAAAGACAATATCTAAAGCCAAATCCTTTGAGTCCAATCCAGCCTACTTCTCCAACATTCATGGCCTCCCCTATTTCAGTACCCACTACAAACTCTGTAAGAGGAGAGACCATTTCTAACCTTTGTAATCTGACCCTAATACTCACAATATTGTACAGTATATAGTAATTACTTAATGCTAGTTGAAAGAATAATATTAATAACGAGGATGATGATGGTGATGAGTGGCCAATATGAAAACTATGTTTTAAGGTAGAGGTTCTTAACCTGGGGTTCACAAACTTGCTTTTGGATATTTTGTTAAATATTTCAATATGACTGATTTCTTTTTTAATCCCATCTATTTTATTTTATGCATTTAAACATGCTATTCTGCGAAAAGATCCATAGGTTTCACAGAAGTGTCCATGGTATGTGCAGACACATACAAACATACACATATGCATACACATGCATGCATGCACATGTGCATACACACATCAGCATAATAACCTTGATCTGAAGGTTTATAATATGTTCTGAAGACATTATTTCATTTGATCATCATCATAACCCTATGAGTTAGATACACCAGATATTTTTATTCCTATTTTACAGCTATGTAAACAGAGGCTCAGAAATGTTAAATGACTTGCCCAAGATTATACAGCTAGTAAATGCTGAAAGTTAGGCTCAGATTCAAGTGCCTCTTGACTGCAAGCCCAGCTCTGCAATGATAAATGTGACATTATCTGGCACTGAATGCTATGAAATATATAAAGATGCCAGCATTCGTAATGCTTTCTTGACTTATATAATGCTGGGATGGGATGGAGGCCCACTGTCTGGTTATGTCCAAGGTTTTCAATGGGAAATATATCAAACGGTATAAATAGAGGTAGGGACTGGACCTCTAATTCCATGGATCAGATGGAGGAAACTCCTTCTACCACTTCAGGTTGGCATCTTCTCTCCAATTTTTAGTCCTAGAGAATTGTCTAGAGCTCTGAGAATTTAAAGAACTTGTCCAGGGTCACAGCCAAATATTTTTCAGAACCCAGGCCTTGCTGACTTCAAGGTCAACTCTCTATCTCCTATGCATCACCATCTTTCACTACAAATAAGTAGTGTAGGGGAGAACTACATGCTTTCAAGGGGGATGAATCTCAAAGAAAGCTAAAGAGGAACTGGCAGACTCCAACTGGGATTAACAGAAAGGATAAAGAGTGAAAGTACAGTAATGGAAGAGAGGGAGATTAAGAAAGCAAGATAAAGCATATTTTACCATGGGGAATTTTCTTTTCCTAAACTAGATGAATACACTAATGAGAAACCCCTCAGAAAATATTATGTAACCAAAGGAAAATGAAACATGGAAAGTGAGAAGAGTAAGTGGAAACTGTGTGTAGGCAATATTTAAAGTATACAGGGTGCCCCCAAAATCTTAGTGCAATTTTAAGTTTTAATTAATGTCACAATGTGTCCCACATACATATTCTAATTTATAAAATGTAAGGCTTTTTATAAAGTCTTAGTCCATTTTTAAGCTTAAAATTGGTCCATACAAGAATCAATAGAGACCTGGCCTTCTATAAATTTTCCATGGTGGATCCACCTAATGGGCTGTTAACCTTCCCATGGATATTTTCATATTGCATGTTACCAATAAAACAGAGGGCCAACTATTGATAATCCCTTACTCTTATTATGTCACTGGCCCACTTTCTTTCCTATCCCTTATCTTTTCTGACCCCTTATGCCATTTGTCCTGTGTTATCATCCAATGGTATTCTGTCCCATCTTAATAATATTCACCGTAAGTCTCTCTATTGCTGACTCACAACTGTTTTTTAGAGGAGTTTCTACTATTTCTCTGAGCTAAGATAGTGCTTTCTACTAGATGTGACTTTGGTCAGTTCTAAGTGGAACCATAAAGTTCAGAAATCAGTACCTATACCTGATGATTTGCCTTAGTGACTTCTACATTCTTGGGCACATTTCTAGTTAGTTAAAATTTGTCGGTTATACCAGTCAATGTCTTTTCAAGGCAGTCAGAGACATTAAGGGTGCTTCCATCTTCATTCAATGGATAAGGAAACAATAAATGAAATTACTTCTTCCTAATCATAAGAATCAGTCACTCTAAAGTTGTGGATTAGTTCGTCTTCTCATTCAATCTACTTGATCCTGCTAAATCAATTTTCATAGCCTGAGCTTTGTCTGCTTCATATTCATTAGGTAGCAACATGTTTGGGATTTATTAATCTCCTCATGTACAGAGGGAGGCTGACAACAAAAGCATGAGGGCTAAGGCATATCTGTAACTGGTATAGTCCATAAGGATTCTTTTATCTATGAATTTTGAGCTGGAGTCACATTGCTGTCTAAGTTTTAATCAGTGAAACTTTTTTAATGCATATCTGGATTTCATTTGGAGTTTAATTTGGGCAAAGGCCATGTCTAAATGGATAATTGGCTAGACCAGGTGATTCATTCTTCACAGTGCCTGGGTCACCCAAATAGTTGAACACAAAATGTTAAACATCAAGCCAAACAGATGAGCTGGATCCTTCATGATCCTTTGGACTATTACTGATTAATCTAGTTACTCTTAAAAGCATGACTTGGAGCCGGAAATAAAAGCTCCATTCCAACTCATCCTCTTTTGTCAATAAAATGGGCCATGGCAATGAGTACTCAATAAGAGGATCAAGTATCTGAAAATTCAGCAATGTAAATAATCCAATATAGTTATTTACTAAGGGAAAAGTATGTCAT
This sequence comes from Petaurus breviceps papuanus, assembly GCF_028583685.1. NCBI lineage: Eukaryota > Metazoa > Chordata > Mammalia > Diprotodontia > Petauridae > Petaurus > Petaurus breviceps. Next base: position 10,154,961 of record NW_027185698.1, read on the forward strand.
GGCAATTTTCTTTTTCCTCACTTGAGTCTGACTTCACACATGATAAATGTGAATGAATGAATGGAAGAAGCATTCATTAAGTATTTACTATGTACAAACTGTTCTGGAGATAAAAAAAAAATAAAACAGTGCTTATTGTCAAGGAGTTCATAAAACTAATGGTCAAGGAGTTCATAAAACTAATGGTGGCGACAATATGAATGGAAGCCTTCAACTTCAAGTCAGATGGAAAAGTCTCATGGTCCACAGGGTGCAGTGACAAAACAGATAGGGATGCCTCATCTTTAATGTGATTTCCTTGGACTAAATCATATCAGTTTTGATACAGAACTATCAGAAAGTGCCAAGAACTTTCTTTTCTGGGTGTTTGATAGCTATGGGTATAGCCCAGGACCTACCAGATGCCAAGCTGCATCTTCATGAGCGTTGCTTCCCAGGATATTGGCTCTGGTCACTAGGTACTGGCCTGGAAGCATTGCTATTTCAAAGGCTCTTGGATTCAGGGTTGTGGGTCATCTCCATGAGGGTCCGAGAGAAGACGGCGTTCAACATGACAGTGGTGATTTGATATCCTTGTGTCTTCTCTCCCTTAACATGCCTTGCTGCTTTAGGTAGGCTAGCTTGGCAGAGCATGGTTAGAAGCTGGTGAGGACTGCTAGGCCCTTCTCCATAGAAGAAGCCATTAGATGATGGCTATGAGGACTAGGCTGGAAGCAGGACCAATAGCCTCTAGGGGGCTGCTTCTCCCAGGGCTCTCATGCATCTCTGCCTGTCGATGGAAATTGGTCAATAGTTGTTAACTGGTACTGGTGAAGAAGGTGGGCCCCTTCTCCACAAAACATTTTGAACCCAGTTTTTCCTTCTTGCCCTGATCCTTTTAGGATACAAAACAGGGTATCATAAATCCAAAGGGGGATTGTCAGGGTCACTGGGATAGAATGGAGGTGCCTATAAGTGACCATGAAGTAAAAGGATTCTTTTAGCTTTATTAGATGTTTTTTTCCCCTTCTGCACAGATTAAAGTGGTGCACAAGGAAATTAACAGTTCCACTTAGGCTGCTACTAGGTAGTGTAGACAACTACTAGGCAATATATGCCCAGAGAAGAGAGAACTTCATGAAGGAGACAAGATGACAAGCTGGTAGATAATGCAATTGGTAGTGATTTGCAGATCAAAACTTTACTAAATTCTCCCCATTCTTCAAGGATCTGCTCAAGGCCCAACTTTCTCTTGAAGCTTTTACTGTATTAGTTCTTTCAACTATGATTTTCTATATCACTTAATGCCTAAACACACATTTTGATACTGAATCATACCTACCCTGCATTGCAAGGTAATAGCTGTCTGAAGGAATAAATGATTTCCCCTTGGTCTTTCAAGATAGCGACTATAATCCATGATTTCTTTGTATTCTCCAAAGTATCCAAACAAATAGAAGCACATAGTAGGAGTGTAATAAATATTAAATTAACTAATATTCTGTAAGTCCTCATTTTTAATGCACAATAAAAGCTGACCGCTTTGATGGCAATTTGGCAACAGTGGTTGCCAGTTAATTCTCAGAGATACAAGGGATGATCTTCCTCTGTGGATCAGTAGTATATATTAATTTACTTCCCTGAGTTGTAAAAGGTCATCTGAGGGTGAATGAGGAATGTTTTGGCCTTGAAGGCCAAAGTACAGATGCTTAAATTTTGCAGAAAAAAAGAAGAAATCAATTTCATTTTACTTTACGTTAAACAAAAGATCAGGCTTAATAGATTTTAAAAGCAAAACAAGCAATGCTTTTATGCTCTTAATAATAAGGCTTGTAAGTATTACAGTAAATTGGAATTTCTATATCAATTACCTAGAATTTCACTTGTGCAATCAGATGGGATGTAGGCTGCTTTCTGGTTATGTTTTCTCTTTAGATTGAAAAGTTACCTAGCGACTGAGCATCTAACTTTTAGTGTTCACTTTGAGTATATAGTCGCAAAGTCTGTAAAGATGTCTATATAAATAATGCATCTAAAGAAAAGTCCGTGAAATCTCGGGGACATAGGACAAAGATTGCAAACAAACAGTTGATAAATGTTATGAAATAAAATCTGTGTTTAAACAACAAGATAGAGTGGATTGAGTGTTGCACTTGGAGTCAGGAGACCTGGGCCCAATCTTTATTTCCCACATTCATTTGCTTTGTGTTACCTATGAGAATTTGAGCAAATCACTTCATGTTTAAGCCTCAGTATCCTTATCTGTAAAATGAGTGTAAAATAATTATAATGCCTTCTCTCTGGGTTATGAGGAAAGAACTTTCTGGTCTATAAATGATCACATAAATATAAGAAAATTATGATGAATTTTTTTTGGGGGGGGGCATAGAACAAATGTGTCAACTCTTCTTACCCCTGTCACTCAGAATGCCTTGTGGGAGAATATTGTCACTATATTCACTTTTCTTCATTTCCGTTTGATAGATACCTTTGTTTTTTACACCAATGTCATTTACCAACATAACTCCCCAAACTCTTAACATCCAGTGGAAACCTCCCTTATTAACAACAACAAGAAAATAGTAACAGAGTGATATGAGTTTCAGCATCTGTCCTCTAGAACCCTAGATTGATCACTGAATTCCATCTGAGATGCCTTCTTAATACTGTTTTAATTTAGATTATTGTAGTCCTAGCTTAGACTGTTCATTTATCATGTTTCCTTTAAAGGAATACATTTTACTATAGAAATGTTAAGTTTAGTATAAACTAATTTACACACAGCTAAAGTTGATACTAATTAAAAATATAAATTACTTTTCTTCTGACCTCAAGGAGAGTGGCACAGGCTGGTATGCAGTACTGCTAGTGATCTCAGCAGGAGATACATGATTATAAATGGAACACTGTTTCACATATTATAGTGATGCATTTGTCAAAACTTTTGGGGATAATAGCCATAGACAAAAATGATATAACAGACACAAGCATAGCTCTCTTCCTTAATTTTTTTTCTATTAAGTTAAGAAGAGAATAAGTCAAGGAATAATTATTTCAAGCCAAAATTCCAGTAAGTGCTTTATTAATTGCTCGAAGGATAATTTTACTAAATGACATATTCTATTACAGTGAAAGATAGTTATGGACACAAATATTGCATTCTTGCATAGTCTTGTATTTTGTTTTGTTTTCTTTTTGCTCTGACCTTGCCTTTCTTATTAGAAATAATTCCATTGCTGTGATGCCCCACCACCACCATTAAATACACTTATACAAGACTGCTCAAAGTATTTCTTACACTTTTGCCTAGTTTATTTATGCCCTTTATGGATACATGTACATGGAGAACTGAAACACATTCAATAGTGTACTGGGACTGCAGTGTTAGCAAATGGTATTAATTCATGCACAGTGCTTTGAATTGGTACAAAGAGCCTGATTTGAAATGGTGTACCACTGCAGCACATGTAAAAAGGCTTATGGTTGTTGAATGATGACCATTTTTACCAACTTCATAGACCTGCCACTAAATTTTCATGGAATTCATGCCCCCCTTTTTTGCCTACAGCTTTTCAATGAATATTACTATATTTTCTCTGTGTTGTTATTAAAATATGTACATAAATAAGCATAAATAAATTTGGATTTCAGAAAATATGCTTGATTGACAGAACTTGGAAGTCAAAATGGTAGTTTATTTATATAAGCAAAATGGTTTGAGCTATGTGCAAAGTTGTATGGCATTGTACACTGATCCAATATGTGTGATTATTCTTTTTCAGGCCTTCATGATTAGATTAAGTGAAAAGGTTTCAGAGAACACATGGTTTGGTCTTTTATCCTTGAAAAAAATAAAATATACATAAAGAACGTGGTCATTGTGTTTATCTTTGAATTTATAGTAAATAACTTCTTCCCCTCACAATATGTAAACACATCATTCACTTGCTTTCACTTCTGTATCCACTCCATCAATAGAAATAGTAACTAAAATTACCTTCCCATGTCCCTCTCATATAATCAATATTTGTCTAACTCTTTACCTCATTTCATGTTTTAATGTCTTTGTTAGTGGGAGTACTAGTTAAATTTATTTTAAACTGTAAATCAATATTCGTATATATGAAACAGAATCTAAACTAATCATTTTCACCCCATTTGTTAGGACTACTAAATAGAGAAAAACTTTAGACAAGGCTTACCTGATTTCAGAAGAAAACGTTATATAATGCCTCACTGCTATTCTTGTGGGAAAGATGGAAAGATATGGGGTTGATATTAAGACAATTAGATAAATTAAGAATAGGTTGAATGTATTGGCCCAAAGTATATTCATTAATAGTTCAATGTAGACTTGGAAAGCGATCTCTAGTGAAATGCCTATGAACTTTTACTGAGTCTTATGCTACTTAACATTTTCATCAATGACTTAGTTATATATATATAGATGTATCCTTATCAGATACGCAGAAGAGACAAAGCTAGTTCAAATATATGAGAGAGAGAGAGAGAGAGAGAGAGAGAGAGAGAGAGAGAGAGAGAG